>NC_053493.1:275049990-275349990 GCF_905171775.1 Rana temporaria
ACCGTTATTACATGCTGTCTATGATCTCCTGTAATAAGAGATCATAAAGTTCCGGTAAGAGGCAGTGTGTGACTAAGGTGGAGGTGCTTCTATCATCACTTTCTTCAGGAATATTTCTCTTTCACTTTGGAGACCATGATTATTCAATCTGTTATGGACTTTATGGTGGACTGTGATTAACCCATAAGGGTTCATTCGTCTTTTTTACCAAGCTCACGGTGTGATCACTGTTTGTCATTCACTTTTTGTAATATTTGCGCTGGTGTCCGTGCATCTTAATAATGCACACATTAGCACAGCTTTTTCTTTGTATATTGTGTTTTGATGTTGTATAACATTTTTTAGTTGCGGCTTTTTTATTAGTTTATTTTGAGTAAGCGCAGTATATTTTTTCCATTTCTATCAAGCATATACAATGTTGAGTTCCATCGCGTCGGGCAGTCACAAATAAGACGTCTGACGGACAGGTTGTTTTGCCACTGAATGTCAGCAAGGCGACCCATGGCCGTGTAAGCTCTTCTGAAATGGGCTGAGATTTTCCTGGCCTGCCGCAAGACGTCCTGGACCCCAGGGTATTTGGCAATAAATCGCTGCATGACCGAGTTCAGGACGTGTGCCATGTATGGCACGTGTGTAATTTTGCCCTGTTTCAGCGTGCTCAGCAGATTGGCACCGTTGTCATACACCACTTTACCAACTGTCAAATTGAGCGGTGTTAGCCACTGATCTGCCACAACAGACGCAGCACAGCATGACAACGTCTTACCTGGCATGTCAAATAGGCTCTGGGGATCTTGGGCGGCGCAGTGGAAGAGATGGTAGCATCGGAAAATGAGGAGTCAGCCGAGGAGGAGAGGGAGGATGGAGTAGGAGGAGGAGGAAAAGAGGCAGGCCTGCATGTAATCTGTGGCGGTAAAACCAAATCTACATGGGTGCCACGGGTTACATGCTTGACGGCTGTCAGAAGGTTCACCCAGTGGGCAGTGAAAGTTATATACCTTCCCTGTCCGTGTTTGCTAGACCGCATGTCTGTGGTCAGATGTATCTTGGCACCCACACTGTGTGCCAGAGATACATTCACTTGCCGCTGAACATGGCCATATAGCTCTGGGATGCCCTTCTGTGAAAAAAAATTCCTTCCTGGGACCTTCCATTGTGGTGTTCCAATGGCCACAAATTTTCGAAAGGCCTCCGAGTCCACCAGTTTGCGCGGTCGTGCGACGCTCTACCCAAATAAAATGTATGTCTTTTTTTCCCCACAAATAGAGCTTTCTTTTGATGGTATTTGATCACCTCTGTGGGTTTTATTTTTTGTGATAAAAACAGAAAAAGAGCGACAATTTAAAAAAAAAAAAAAATATATATATATATATATATATATATATATATATATATTATTTGCTTTTTGCTATAAAAAATGTCTTCCACAGTTTAGGCCAATATGTATTCTGCTACATATTTTTGTTAAAAGATCCCAATATTGATTGGTTTGCGCAACATTTTTAGGCCCAGATTCACAGAGAGCAAGGCGCACATTACGCTGCCGTAGAGGAAACACTGTACGCTACGCCAACGCAGCGCAAAGAGGCAAGCATTGCATTCAGCAAGCCAGTGCTCCCAACGCTGTGCCAGCGTGGCATGGGTTTCGAAGGCGTACGCCGGCGTAGGTGGAAGTGGGCGTGACCCCATGCAAATGAGGCGTGACCCCATGCAAATGATATGCGGAGCGCCAGACAGGTACGTATCACGAACTGCGCATGCGCCGTGACGTGGACGCATGCACAGCACACCCCCCTGCACCTGCTCATAACCATGCCGGCACAACTGCCTAAGCTACGCCGAATCACTGCATACGCCGTGAACATAACGTACGCCCAACCAGACACACGTCCAAAGCACAATACTCCGGCTTGTGTTCTCTGCTGCAGACCTGAGCATGTCTGTTGCTGGGTTGCACCTCCTTTATGGGGAATAACTTTACGCCGGACGTACAACTTACGCGCATCTTGCGTAGCATGCGCTGGGCACACGCACGTTCATGAATCGCCGTATTTCCCTCATTTGCATGTTTGAATGGCTAATCAGTGGGAGCGGCATAATGCTCCCAGTCTAAATGAGCGCCCACCCTACGCCGGCGTAAGCAAGCTACGTCGGCGGGGTGTAGCCTGTTTGTAGGCGCATATTAGTTTGTGGGTCTGGCGCACAGATACGACAGCGTAACTTGTTATACGTCGGCGTAAGTGCTTTGTGAATCTGGGCCATAGTGTCTACAAACTATGGGATTGATTTATGGCATTAATATTTAATTATTTTTTACTAGTAATGGTGGAGATCAGTGATTTTTAACGGTACTGCAACATTGCAGCGGAAACATCGGACACTTAATTGACACTTTTTGGGGACCAGTGACACTAATAAAGTGATCTGTGCTAAAAAATATGTACTGTCACTGTACTAATGACACTGGCAGGGAAGGGGTTAACATCGTGGGTTGATCAAAGGGTTATCTGTGTGCCATGGGGGTGCTTGCTAACTTTGTGGGGGGATGGACTCACTAGATGAACAGAGTGATCTGTGGGCCAGATCCACAAAAGGGATACGCCCGCGTATCTACTGATACGCCGTCGTATCCCTGTTTCTATCTATGCGACTGATTCACAGAATCAGTTACGCATAGATATTCCTAAGATCCGGCAGGTGTAATAGTTTTACACTGTCGGATCTTAGGATGCAGTACCTCGGCCGCCTCTGGGAGCATTTCTCGTCGAAATTCTGCGTCGGGTATGCAAATTAGCACTTACGGAGATCCACAAAGCGGTTTCCCTTCGTGAAGTCTCCGTAAGTTGTTAGTTTGCAAATGCAAAATTAGGGCTACTTTTACAAAGTGTAAAGTGAGTACACCATGTAAAAGTAGACCCTTCTTTCCCGCGATGCTGTCAAATTTTTTTTTACATTTTTTTTTTCCGCCGCATCTCTTTTTTTTCCCCGACGCAACTTTTTTTACCCGGCGCGATTCACAAAACTCTGCGTAACGTAACTTTGCACAAAGCACGTCGGGAAAATCGCGTCGGGAGCATGCGCAGTACGTCCGGCGCGGGAGCGCGCCTAATTTAAATGGGACTCGCCCCATTAGATTGGGCCCGCCTTGCGCCGGACGAATTTAAGTTACACCGCTGAAAATTTCTAGGTAAGTGCTTTGTGGATCGGGCACTTAGGTAGAGATTTTGCGGCGGTGTAACTTAAATAGGAAAAGTTAAGTTACGGTCGCTCGTTGTGGATCTGGCCCTGTGTTCCTGGTTAGCAAGAACACAAGATTACTCTGTTCATCTCTGACAGAACAGCGGTCTGCCTTATTTAGATCTGCAGACTGCTGTTCTATCTCTGTGGGGAGTGATCACGGGTGGCTGGTGGACATCGCTTCCGCTAGACCCTTCACTGGCTATTGCACGAAATGGCCTACAGGTATGTAGTTTCATGCAATAGAGCTGACCTGCTGCAGTATATGTACAGCAGCTGGTCAGCAAGTGGTTAATCTAATTATAATGCAGGATATTGATTTAAATGTGGAACTGCAGAAGAGCAAACAGTGCTTTAATCTGGCCACCTGAATTTATTTTTATATTTACATTTCTGAAATTTGTTAAATCAATAAATCTAACACTGAATTTTAAACACTGACATGGCAATTAAGCAATATTTGTGGTATTTCATGGTACAAAAGTTTATAGCCTAAAGGAAACAGAACAGGTGAGTTTATAAGGAAAACAATGTAACCAACGTTATTTTAGGAAGAACCTTAGGCTCCTTTCACACAGGGCGGTTTCAATCAGCAGGGGATTGGCTGACAGATCTCCTGTTGATTGGAGCAGAGCGGGCGGATGACACATCTGTATCCGCCAAATTTATGACGAGCAAACACAGACTAAGCCTGCTCTACTCTATGAGCGGCTGGGTGTAAACGGACTCTGCTGTCTGTTTACACGCAACTACTTCTGATCCGATTTTCCTACACAGAAGGGGACAGATCCCAATCCATTTTTTTTTAGAGCTGATGATTTTTTTTTTATTGCTGTTGGGAACTGATAAGGCTGCATTTGATGGGCATTTCAGTTATGGTACATGTACATGTCAACAATGTGTGTGCACTGCTGTTCTATAAAGCCAATTACTTTATGTAGTGTACACTTTTGTACTTTAATTATAGAAACAGCAAAATGAGTCAGAAAAGAGTGAACTGCAGGACTATAGGTTATTTCTTCAGCACCATTGCAAAAAAGGCATCAGGAGAAATGCCAATAGTAGAAAGCACTTCAAGTATGGAAATTGACACTACCCTCCCATCCTGTTCTGGTACATTTGTAGAGCCAATATCTGGTAATACAGATCCTAGTGTGTCGCCACTGTCTGTTGATACCCCGCCTCAAACAAACAGTATCCAAATTAATGACATTGGCACACATCTTGGAAAAAAAATCAATGACTACTAGACATGTGCACACTGAAATATTTAGTTTCGGAATTTCGTTTTCATCCGGAAAATACATTTATTTAGTTACTCCCGAAATTTGTTTTTATTTATTTTGTTTTTCATTTAAAAATGCATTCGTCTGAAAATCCAAATGAATTAAGGTTGAATCTGTCATTGAAGGCTTATGGTGTCTGTCGAATGTTCTAAGAAGATTCAATAGAATCTTTAAAAAAAAAAAAGAAGATTCAACGGAATCTTTAAAATAAATAAATAAAAAATATATTCGGAGCAGCGAAACTGTACGTACATTTCCGGTCGAATGTTCCGCCTACAAGCTATAGTAGAATTCTAATGTTGTATGACTAATAATAATTATATTTATTAATTATTATTACTAGTCAACCAACATTAGAATTCTTCTATAGCCTATAGGCAGAGCATTTCACCATAAATGTCCGCTCGCTGCGGTCGTATGTTTTTAGCTACTTTATCAAATCTTCATGTCTCTATAATGTTGAATCTTTTCTCTCTTTGTCAAATCTTTTCTCTCTATGTCGAATCTTTTCTCTCTATGTCGAATCTTTTCTCTATGTCGAATCTCTTCTTCACGTCTCTATAATGTTGAATCTTTTCTCTCTGTCGAATCTTTTCTCTTTATGTAGAATAATATTGGACTAATAGAGTTAAGGTTAGGCACATTCGACCGCAACGAAAACGAAAATAAAGCATTTGTTTATGTCGGATATTTCGGTTTTCGTCTTCTGCGTTTTCGTTATCATTTGTTAAAACGATAACGAAAATACATAAAATTCGGACGAAAATGCTTTCGGACGAAAACGAATGCACATGTCTAATGACTACACCAAATGCTTGAAATTGGAAAATCCATGGCAACCTCCTCGTGGATATGAATTACCTTTCTCTGTTCAGAACATGACTTCCAAGAATGGAGAAACTTTAGAAATATAGAAATACTTGTCAAAACAACATATTGAAAGTTTTCCTTGTCTTGTGTATTCACCTGTCATAAAGGGATTGTTTTGCAAGTACTGTGCATTGCTTGCGCAACATCGGAAAATCGGTCATAACAAAGGCTTGGCCCTTGGAAAATTGTTAATGGAGCCTCTTACTAATTTTAAAAATCTTAAGGGCAAGGATGGAGATTTGGAAGTCCATGCAAGGCTTGTTTATCACCAGGAGAGTGTATTTGAAGGAAATGCATTTTTAAAAACCTACCATGCATTGGAACCTGAAATTGTTAATCAAATAAACTTGCATCGTCTTCAGAAAGTGAAAGAGAACCCAGAGCGAATTCGTCCTATCGTTGAGTCAATTGTATTCTTGGGTAGACAAAATATACCTCTGCGTGGCCACCAAGATGATGGTGCTTTAATGGATGACTCCACCCCAGAGGTGAATGAAGGCAACTTTTGGGAATTGCTGAGGTACAGTGTTGCATCTGGAGACAAAATATTAGAGAAGCACCTCCTTACTGCATCTTCTCACACTACATACATTTCAAAATCCCCACAAAATGATTTAATCGGGTGTTGTGGTGATGAAATAAGCAATGTCATTGTAGCTAGAATTAAAGAGGCTTGCTATTTTAGTATAATATTTGATGAAACTACAGACATTTCCCATACTGAACAACTTACACTCAATTTTAGATATGTCTACAATGGATCAATTCATGAGGATTTTATAAAATTTGTAGATGCTTATGGATTTGAAACCCAGAAGGAATATGGAATTGATAGTTCAGGTTCAGAACCAAGGCTTACAGGAAAGGTTTTAGGCCCGATGGTTATCCAACTAATTAAAGACCTCTCCCTGGACATCACGCATTGTGTTGACATTGGAACAGACAGTTACAGTTTTATGTCTTCAGAGATGGCTGTTGCTATATCAGAGATTCTCTGTGTAGCACCCAACAGTTGCAGATGTCCTTGCTACAATCATTGTCTGAATAATTAAATTTCAAAGTCCTCACAAGTGTCAGCAGTTCGCAATGCAGTACCAGTGGTCAAATCAACCATTTCATTCTTTAACCACTTAAGACCCGGACCAAAATGCAGCTAAAGGACCAGGCCCCTTTTTGCGATTCGGCACTGCGTTGCTTTAACTGACGATTGCGCGGTTGTGCGACGTGGCTCCCAAACAAAATTGGCGTCCTTTTTTTTCCACAAATAGAGCTTTCTTTTGGTGGTATTTGATCACCTATGCGGTTTTTATTTTTTGTGCTATAAACAAAAATAGAGCGACGATTTAAAAAAAAAATCAATATTTTTTACTTGTTGCTATAATAAATTTCCCCTAAAAATATATAAAAAACAATTTTTTTCCTCAGTTTAGGCCGATACGTATTCTTCTACCTATTTTTGGTAAAAAAATCGCAATAAGCGTTTATCGTTTGGTTTGCGCAAAATGTATAGCGTTTACAAAATAGGGGATAGTTTTATTGCATTTTCATTAATTATTTTTTTTTTACTACTAATGGCAGCGATCAGCATTTTTTTTCGTGACTGCGGCATTATGGCGGACACTTCGGACAATTTTGACACATTTTTGGGACCATTGTCATTTTCACAGCAAAAAATGCATTTAAAATGCATTGTTTACTGTGAAAATGACAATTGCAGTTTGGGAGTTAACAACTAGGGGGCGCTGATGGGGTTATGTGTGACCTCATGTGTGTTTACAACTGTAGGGGGGTGTGGCTGTAGGTGTGACATCATCGATTGTGATTCCCTATATAAGGGAACACACGATCGATGACAGCGCCACAGTGAAGAACGGGGAAGCTGTGTTTACACACAGCTCTCCCCGTTCTTCAGCTCTGGGGACCGGTCGCGGGACTCCAGCGGCGATTGGGTCCACGAGTCCCGCGGCCGCGGTCACAGAGCTTCGGACCACGGCTGGACAGGTACGTGATTGTGCCCAGCCGTGTATATCGGCGTTAGGCGTCCTTAAGTGGTTACCCATCAGCAAAGCGTAATTTTATTTTAAATCAGGAGATAGGCGGCGTACACATGATCAGTCCATCCGATGAGAACGGTCTGAGGGACCGTTGTCATCGGTTAACCGATGAAGCTGACTGATGGTCTGATGTGCCTACACACCATCGGTTAATGAACCAATCGTGTCAGAAAGCGGTGATGTAAAACACAACGACGTGCTGAAAAAAACAAAGTTCAATGCTTTCAAGCATGCGTCAACTTGATTCTGAGCATGCGCGGGTTTTTAACCAATGCTTTTGCATACTAACGATCGGTTTTGACCGATCGGTTAGGCGTCCATCGGTTCAATTTTAAAGGAAGTTCTCATTTTTTTGACTGAAGGATAACTGACCGATGGGGCCCACACACGATCTGTTTGGACTGATGAAAACGGACCTTCTGTCCGTTTTCATCCATTTTGACCGATCGTGTGTACGTGGCCTAAGGCTCTCAGCTTACCAGTCTTTGTGAAACTAGATGGGTAGAGCGCCATGATTCTCTCATAGGATTTCGAGATGGACTTGTAAAAGTGGTGAGTGCATTATCTGCAATATCTCAATGGAAATGCTCAAGCACTAGCTCAACAGCATTTACTCTCATCCATTCTCTGTGCAGTGCAGAATTCATATTTTCCTTGGTTTCACTCATCAGTGTTCTGAAAGTAACCCTTCCTCTGAGTTGCTTCCTTCAATCCCCAACAATTGATTTAACAAGCGCATCTAACTGTTTGACTGATACTATGGCAACCATGGAGAATATGCGATGTAACACTGATGGCACTTTTTCCACTTTGCATATGGAGGCTACAGAATTGGCATCAGATTGTTAATCTTGGAATGAACTGAAGTTGCCACGTCTTGTAGGCTGGCAAGTGCACAGATCCAATTACAGTGTAGAATCAACTGAAGAATACTACAGGAAATCGTTATATAATCCCTTGCTGGACAGCATTATTAATGATTTAAAAACTTGTTTTCCAGAAAAATTGATGCAGTTTCCAGATTCAAATCTTGATGCCAGCAGTACTTTTTTGAAAAAAAATGGAAACCATGATTCCTGTGGCTGTGCAATCATTATCAAAGCATTTCTACCCTCTTCTAGCTGATGGTAAGCAGAAGATAATGGAGACATTGCTGCAGGGAGAACTAAGTCTCTGGCTTACAAAGTGAAAACGAGAGTTATCACAACATAAGGAAATTCCAAAAACAGTTCTTGAAGTGTTGGATTTGTGTGACCAGGAACTCTTCCCAACCATCAGAAGTTTACTTCTGATCTTAGCAACTCTCCCTGTAAGTGTGGCCACAGCAGAGAGATCTTTTGCAACCCTTTGTCGTGTTAAAACATGGCTTCTGTCACGAATGGTAGAGGACCGGTTAAATGGCTTGTGTTTACTTTACATTCATATTTCTGTGAATACTGACCGAGTTATCGCTCTGTTTGCCAAACAAGGGAAACGAAGACTTGATAATGATAAGTGTGTCACTGTTTTAAACAAGGTTAGGACTGTACGTTACGTTAAATACAATCCTGTAAGCAACACCTTATTTTTTCCTTTAGAAATTTCATTTTGTGCAGGGACTGTTATAAAAACACAGGAAACATGCACTACTTTACAGGCATAATAAAGACCCCCCCCCCCCCCCCCGGTATGAAATTTAAAGGAATATGTCACTTTTATTTTTTCATTTTAAGCATTATTAAAATCACTGCTCCTGAAAAAACTTCAGTTTTAAAAAAAAAAAATTTGCATTGATACATGTCCCCTGGGGCAGGACCCAGGTCCCCAAACACTTTTTATGACAATAACTTGCATATTAGCCTTTAAAATTAGCACTTTTGGTTTTTCATATTCGTGTCCCATAGACTTTAATGGTGTTCGCGTGTTCAAACTAATTTTTTGCCTGTTCTGCTGCTAACCGAACCTGGGGGTGTTCGGCTCATCCCTATTCCTTGCTATCTCAGTCCATTCAGACCCTTCATCTGTTTCCACACAGACAGTTACTCACAGACTCACACATGCCAGACTGCACTCCAACTGCTTTCTAACACTGTAACAGTGCGTTAGTCTGTCACAGTGCGCCCTTCTAAAACTATATAATGACAAATAGTTTTATATCTCTTTTATATCACCACATTTCACACACCAGCAATCAATTAGGTGATCATTGAACAATTGGATCACAAAAAAGAATTTGCATAACTTCATCCTATTCTTAAAGAGACAAGATACAACCCCCCCTCCAATATCCTGTAGGAAGCACTCCAGCAGTAGCCTATTATAAAATATGTGAGATAAATATGTATATATATTAAGAAATATATATACAAATGTATTGATATCATTAATGGGGATACCCCATCAATGATATTAACCACTTCAATGCAGGGCACTTATACACCCTTCCTGCCCAGACCAATTTTCAGCTTTCAGGGCTCTCATACTTTAAATGACAATTATTCAGTCATGCAACACTGTACCCAGACAAAAAATGTATAATTTTTTTCATACAAATAGAGCTTTCTTTTGGTGGTATTTAATCACCACTGGGTTTTTTATTTTGCAACATAAGTGAAAAAAGAGCAAACGTTTTTGCAAATAAGTAATTTTTGTTCATAAACTTGGGCCAAAATTTATACTGCTACATAACTTTGGTAAAAATACCCCAAATACGTGTATATTATTCGATCTGTGTGAAAGTTATAGAGTCTACAAGCTATGGTGCAAATCATTGAAAATTGATCACACCTGATACACCAACGGTCTAATTTACAATTTCGTGAGGACCTGAAATGTCAGAAAAGTACAAATACCCACAAAATGACCCCTTTTTAAAAAGTATACAGTCCAAGGTATTTAGTAAGGGTCATAGAGAGTTTTTCCCACAGTTCTTGGGAAAATGAAAATTATTATTTATTTTTTACACAAAATTGTCATAATAACAATTTTTTTATCACACACAGCATATGCATACTTCCAAATACACCCAGAAATACACTCAACGTATATTCTTTGAGGCATAATGAGTCTTTTGAACAGTTAATTTTTTCCAAAAGTTTTCGAAAAACGTGGAAAGAAAATGAAAACGTATTTTAATTTTACACAAAGTGGTTCATTTATAAGATATATCTAACACACAGGCCTGATTGCATGCACTAGAAGATTGCCATGTTGCTGTTTACCCTACATTTGAAGCTTTATATATATATTTTATATATATATATATATATATTGTAACAGCTCTGGTGAACGGAGTAAACCTCAACTGCGGTTAGCAAAGATTTCAATGCACCTCTCTATGTGAGAATTCAGTATTGGACCCCAGGCGTCACTCTACACAGGAGTTTAGGGGTTCTCTACATCATCTCTCTCTCACATAAGTAAGAGCGTTGAACTACTAAGCTTGGACATATTACAACATGCTCAAAAATATTCCAATTGCACACCTTCCTGGAGAACGGCCAATAAGAAAGGAGGGTGCTGAAGCAATCACCAGCTGGGAACTGGAAAAGCAATCATGTAGATATATTCGCCAGCACACCGAGGATCATTTAGAAAAAGGTCCAATTGGACGTTTTTCTAAATGATCCTCGGTGTGCTGGCGAATATATCTACAATATTACAACATGCGACCAAGTCTTAGCGTTTAAAATTATAGCATACAGATCAAGATTCCAATGCACTTCTATATGCAAGTGATCATCAGTACGGGACCCCAGGCATCACTCCACGCAAACAGAAGTTTTGGGGTTCTCTACATCATATCACTTAAACATAAAAAAATGCATTAGGCCACTAAGGGAGTTGGTATGAAATACTTTCAACCCTTAGTATAGAAAAGTTAAAGCGAACATGTTCAGCAACTTAGGGCAAAGGCCCATAAACAAGTAACACTTATGTCAAGCACGTAGATAATATGAATACTGGTAGCAATTAGTAATTGCATAGGAGAGGCATATATAGCTCAGCTTAATTGAAAGTATATGTTCCTTTAAGATGTTTCTACAGCAAACAGCCAAGACACAACAGTCAGTCCCAAGTGATATGAAGATGGTTAACAAGTCAACGTTAAGTACAGCATTTGTTTAGCTAAAATAAGTGTAGCAGATCTTCTTAAGGCACTACAAATATAAAAGCAGCTGATTATCCGTTTTGCAGGTCTTGAGGCATGGGATTCCACAATGTAGGGTGTCAGCAAGGAATTCCTCCTAAGGTGTCAGCAGTAATAATAGTCTGGAGGTACATAGCATAGTGGCTATACTATATAGGTTTAGGGATTCCTGGTAGGGTAGAAGTGTAGCATGGAGAGCGATGGCACTGGCGTTGTAGTGTGGCCGAGCTACGGCTGACAATAATAGAACGACGTGTATAATACATGCTGTTCTGTTTATAGGTGAGAGGCATGTGTGCCCTATACAGCGCTGATTGCGCTGGGCACTTCCGCGTTTCAAGCTGGAACGCACGTGGCGCCGGGCGATGATGTTATCGCGTGGTCGCCGTGCTGTGCTCTAGCGTGGAACGCATATTATCGGCACCAGGCACCTTTTACAGTACCCACCTCTTAACCTGTTCCCTACCGAGTCATTGTAAATCATTCATTGAGATATTGTTCAAGACATTGGTTTACTCGTTCGTTCTGTCTGTCCATTTGTTTGAGGATGAAATCCACTGGAGTATCTATGGTCTATTTGGGGAATATGACACAGGGCCTTCCAGAATTTCGAAACAAATTGGGAACCTCTGTCAGAAACCAGGCGTGAAGGAACACCATGTAATGTAATAACATGATTAAGTAAAGTTTATGCTGTTTCTTTGAAAGAAGGTTGTTTCTTAAAAGGGACAAAATGAGCCATTTTAGTAAGCATATCAACTGTTACCATGATGGTGTTATATCCATTGGAAGGAGGCAATTCAACAATGAAATCCATGGACAATGCTTCCCAAGGTTTTGTATAGGTAAGGACATCAGCAATCCATAAGGTGGTCTTCTTTCATGTTTGGATCTTATACAGACCTCACAGGTCAATACGTAATCTTTTATGGTCCTACCAGAAATAACGTTGGATGAGATCAGTGTTTTTTTCTTTTCCAGGATGGGTCAGCTAGGGGAGCATCATGTAGAACTTTTAATATATGGACAACCATAGAAGGAGGAATAAAAAGTTGAGTATGATTGTAAAAGATCCCTTCTTCATCTTGCGTTAAGCCTTGAGGGACAGTAGTATCTTGCATTTTCAAACTCTGTTTAAGTAACTGTTTTAGATTGAGATTAGCAAGTACTTATAACAAGGAATAATAAGGGATAGAGGAGGAAGTTCTTCAACAGGTTCTGAAATTCTAAAAAGAGAATTTGCTTTTCCATTTGTTGCGCCAGGCCTGTAGGTAATCAAAAAATCAAATCTATCAAAAAAGAGACTCCAACGTAGCTGTCTAGAGGAGACAGCTCTATTCATGGGAAGAACATTAAAAAATTTAGTTTGAGGACAGTGTTGCATGACCGTGCAATTGTCATTCAAAGCGTGACAGCGCTGAGAGCTGAAAATTGTCCTATGCAAGTAGGGAGGAAAGTGCCCTGTATTGAAGTCGTTAAGTAAATAAAATTTTATTTAAATCTTGAACTTTACAAATTGATGTGCTCATCTTTAATTTTCAACTTAATATAGCAAAAATATTTTAGTTATACTATCTCACTGTGGGGAATGTTATCATTTTGGGTAACAAGATGATTTGTGCCAGCATCTTACTACAGTATACTAAACTGAAAAACAGGATACCACTCAGTTGTAGTACAGTATGTATTGGATTACACACAGGTGCTGACTTGCTACCGCAGTGACATAGAAATGAGAGGAAACTGGTCGCACACCGCAGTTGTAATCCAATAAAACATCCTTTATTCCTATAGCTGACATGTTTCACACATAGGAGTACTATGTGTGAAACATGTCAACTGTAACCTACCCTGCACTATTGTCCCATGTTTGAAGAATAAAGGATGTGTTATTAGATTACAACTGCAGTGTGCGACCAGTTTCCTCTCATTTCTATCATACTACAGTACTTTGTGCCTTGAGAAGAATTTACTAATAAGGGATTCTGTTTAAAGCAGACTAGGAGCTAATATTTAAGACATTTCCTTCAAAAACACCTATAGAAGAATATTTTGTTTATATTCATTATCATACATGAAAGACTGCTAAATAAACATGAGCACATTTAAACAATAGCATGCCAGTGAACTATGGATATGTGGAATATTTTGTAAGGAGTTTTCTATAATTCTACTTAGTGGGGCTGAAAAGTACTGGTACCTAAAATATATACTTGAAATATCATTTAATGATCTCATCATAGAATATTTCCATGGTTGTAGAAAGACCATGGCAACTGTATGCATGCCAGAAACATAAATGCTGAAATATCTTCAGATAAAATGACAGTTGTGAACTAAATATGGCTGCTTATTCTTTGTACACTACAAAGGCAAGGTCTGATTTAAAACAAGGTAAGTCAATTAATGACACCGGGTGTTAGGAACATTATATGCTGCTCATTAGGCTTAGTATTTTCAAGTTATTACAGAAGAAAACAAACCCAAGCATTGCACAGTAAGCACTGCTGAAGCCATTAGCATGTGTTCATGCAAAACATTCATTGCACCAGCAGATGCAGTATGCATTAACTGTGCATTAGGCTGTAGCGGATTGAGAATGGGCCTAATGTTCTTTTTTGCAAGCTGTAACATGCCAGCAGCTCTTACTACATCTGTTCACATGCTAAAGATTTCTTCTACACTAAGCCACAACATTTACCCTCACATAGACACTAATGGCATGAAATCTGATACAAAATGTAATTAAAAAGCTTAATTAAGCTTGTTCCTTAACTGCTACTACTATGAGATTAGTTATAAAGTTAACATAGCTAGTTACTCTATAAATATACCATAGGATTAATTCACTAAACCCTGTATCTGTTTCATGCAATAAGATAAAACTAAAGGCAAATGGTAGTAAGCATTGGAATATACATCACTGGTAGTTGTAGATTTCCTACTGTGCACTATTGAAATTGCATTCAACATCTTTCAATTACACAAGGGTATTCACCCTTTTGAAATACTGATTGGTTACTGAATGCATTAAAACAGTTCAGAATGTGCAGCTTTATTGTATACTTGCAAATTCTAGGAAGTATGTAACATACATATTCTAAGCATTAGAACATTCAATATTCTGCAGTAAACTATACGTAATAAGTGTTTCATGCATAAAATATCCACAAAGTGGGTTTTAAATATGACAAGCGACCAGATTCTGTCCTACACACTTTTAAACTGTGCAAATGTGTTACTTTTGTTTCTATGTGGAATTTCTTTGTGTTACTTTCCTCCAGATTCTGTTTGTGGGGCCTAATGTTACAAGTGGTTGCAACTGACAGATCAGCCACCCATTAGGCCTTAATTGCCAAAGTGTCTGAGTGAGCCACAAAACATTTTAGACTGCCTCTAAATAACTTAAGTAATCATTATTTTAAATACAGCACAGTATAATAGACTGTATTTCCTTCAGAGATTTTAAAAAATGAGGCCCAACATCATATTTTATATTTTTACTTAACTTGAAAGCGGAAAGTGATGTGATGTTGCTGTTGGAAAAGGCCAATTTATTGCATTCCTTTGCTTTTCAAGGCCTCACTATAAGATAATATCGTTTTGTAATACTATCACTCTTGAGCTATCTGATGTCAGGACAAAACTATGGGACTGTGGTGGAAACAGATCCGGTTCACAAAACATATAAATTTCAAGATTTTTCATTTCTTTTCCTTGCCCTTATTATCAATAATAGTCGTGCGCAAATGTGTTAAGGTTCAAATTGCAGACTGTTCAGTGAATTCACTGTAAAATCTATTTACAAATTGTGAACTTTAATATGAGTCCTATTAACCTCCCTGGCGGTATGATTCTTTCTGAAAAAAGGTGCTAAAAGCGGTACCATTATTTTGCATGGAAATTTGGCGTTTTAGATTGCAGGCCTGCAATTCTTAGGAATAACTCACCTAAATCTGTCCAAACCAGAGTCTCTAATAGACTATGACAAAGTTTGAAACACAAAATCATAAATTATAATATAATAAATAATAACAAATAATAATTTAATAATAACAATAGTTTTTATTCAATACATTTTAACAAATAATATATTCAGATACTCTGATTTTTTGGGGGGGTCAAACAGGGGTGCAAAATGATAATTCAATAAATGTCTCGGGTGTGGAAATCCTTAAAGCACGGTATGGCGCAAAGTCCAACATCACAGTCGAGACAACAGTAGCGCGTTTCTTTGCGAATTTTCCTTCCGCTGGCGTCGCGCTTGGAGCAGCGCTTGGAGCAGCTGCTTTTTTTGGAGTGGGTGGTACATGTTCCAAAAAATGACAACCAGTTAGTCGCTCTGGATTTACAACCCCAGAAGCCCGTCGTCCAGAACGGTTTACCGCCGTTGGTGTTTGGTTTTTGAGGAAAATTTGTTCAGCCACCTTCCACATAAAGTCCGCATGGACCATAGACCTGACATTTTTTTTTTTGAGCAGGATGAAAGAGTTCCAAAGACATTGCTCCAAAAGATGTCGGAAAATCTTTTTATAATATTTTTTTTGCTGCTTTCTCATTGCAGGGTAAAAAGTCATGGCCTGGTCAGCCCTGTCCACACCTCCCATCGTGTGGTTGTAGTCCAACACCACCTGTGGCTTTAGAACGTCTTTTCCACCTTTGGTATGGACCATGGCGGTCGAGGTGTTGTGGACCGTGCTCAAAAGGGAAACGTCCTTTTTGTCCCGCCACTTCAGAGCCAACATTTTCTCCTTTTGCCATGCAGCTACTTGTCCTTTCCCGAGCTTTTTGTTTGGAAATCCTGACGGCATGTCACGCCGGTTAGGCCTCACAGTCCCATAAGCGTCTGTCCTATTCAGAAGTAGGAACTCGTATAGTTCTGGGGACGTATAGAAATTGTCCGTAGTGATACAGTAGCCCTGGTTGAGCAAGGGCTCTATCAATGAAAGCACTGACGCGGTTGCCATCCCAAAATCACTGAATCTCGGGGAGAATTTGGTCCCTTTGCCAGTATAAAGTACTGAGTTCCAAATATATCCCGAGCTGGACTCACATAACATAAAGGATTTTATCCCAAAGCGAGCGCGCTTAGACGCAATGAATTGAATCCAGCTTAGGCGACCTTTGTAGGCCATGAGACTTTCGTCTATTGTAATGTCCCTCTCAGGTATGTAGGTCCGCTGGAAATTCTGCAGGACCATTTGGTAAATATCCCAAATTTTTTTAAGCTTTGGAGCTGGATGAGACCGTTCGTCAAATTCCTCATTATTTGCAAAGTGCAAATATTTCATTATAAGTGAAAACCGATATTCGGACATTACTGTTCCAAAAAAAGGTGTGGCCAATAATTTATTTGTGGTCCAGTACCACTTTTGGAGTGGTTTTCCCACCACTCCCTGCAAAATTAGGAGGCCAAGGAATTTCCATATATCCTCGCTGGTCACAGGCTCCCATTTTCTGCGTCTTGAAAATAACTGCTGGGTAGCAGATTGCTGTTCTTCATACCGATTGGTCTCCAAAACAATTTTGTCGATCACCTCATCGGTCAAAAATAGTCGGAGGTATTCTAAGGGATTGTCATCCTCTATGTCCACTTTTATTCCAGGTGATCCTGTGAATGGAAACCTAGGGGGCGCTACGTGCTCCGTAGAGCAATCAATTGCGCACCAGGTCCGCACGTCGCTGGGCACAGGTGCAGGATCGTCAACCACATCAATTTCTGCATCCGACGATGAACTTTCCCACACGTCGCTGTCGCTCAGCTCCTCCGCAATGGATTCGGCATCGCTGTCGCTGTTTGGCAGCAGGTCGCATAATAAGTTTGATGCAGAGGCGCGCTTTGCCATTATTGCTGTGCAATATACAGACACTGATACAGTAATTATGCAGACAGGGCACTGGAAAGCACTGGGGGGGGCAATCAAAGGTCACTGTATTTTTTTTTAATTTTATCCAATGATATCAGTGTGTTTTTACTGTGTTTTACTTTGTTTTACTTTTTATACGTTTGAATTTCGCTCCGCCCCCCCTCCTTCCGCCCCCTGCGTCGCGACGCTCGCAGGGAAGGGAATCAGGGGAACACACAGCATCGAGCGGACATCCGCCCGCCGTGCACTGCGAGGATTCAACGCTGGATCGCGGAGAAAAGGTAAGAAAACCTTTTTTCTGCATCGAGCGAGGCAAGCCCGAGTGTGACTCGGGGTTACCATTCGCAGCCTGAAAATCTCACCCGAGTCACACTCGGGAAGACCGCCAGGCAGGTTAAAGTCTATGAAAAGTGTATCTTGAAAATCAATTCTGACCATATTCAATTCTAGGGGAAAGATTTTTAAGCAAAGGGCATAGGGAGCTGGGTACTGCCAGGGTGGATTTGTGCCAAATAATAAAAAATAGCTATTTGCCACAAAATAGCTTTTTTTAATCTCTGGCCTTTTTTTTTTTATTACATGAAAAGGCCACACGGCCCAACATAATACAGAGTAATGCATGTGACAAGGTATTAGCACAGTCTAAGATTCTGACAATCAACATAATATCCAGACAAAGCAACAACAACATATCCTGAAATCATAACCATGAGGTGTTACGTGTGCCCTAGGTAGTTGTCCGGGCCTTTCCATTATAGTAGTTGTGCGCTGGGGGCAAAGCAGACACCACCGACTTACATAAAGGTGGCTGCGTGTCGGTGTGTGGTGAGGTTTAGGCTGCATTCACACCTGAGATTAGCGTTTTGCAGCGTTTTTTACCGCAATTTGCTGTGACAAAACGCAGCGGTTTTTACCGCAAATTGCCGTGACAAAACGCAGCGTTTTTTACCGTGATTTTGTACAGGTCTAGGGTCACCAATGTAAAACTACCAAACCCCCAAATTCGAGCGACAAAAAAGGGTCCAGAACTTGTTTGGGCTTCAGGCGTTCGACGTCAGGCGTTTTGTAGTGGACATGTGAACCATCTCTATAGAGAATAATGTATTTTTTCCCCTCTAGCGTTTTGGGGCGTCGCGCTTCAGGCGACAAAACGCTCAGGTGTGTATGCAGCCTTAATGTCCGGGCCAGTGTGTCCGAATCCTTCTCTTCCTGTTTTAGCAAGGAAATCCTCTATTATGGGGATACGATCTGGCCTTCTTTTGTTTGTAAACAAGAAGGGTCTTTTGGGGACCCAACAATTTTTCTTACATGTTATTTGCATGGGTCTCTCTTAAAATGCATACCAAACCCTTATCCTTGATGATGGTTTTGTATGGATTTTAAAGGGGACTTCACTCAAAATAAAAGAGAGTGGGTTTCCTCAGAAAACAATGCAGTTGCTTATCCAAGCATGCAGCCTGGTTGATCAAGGAAAAAAAGGGCAACCAAGGTTTTCTTCCTGCTGAGTCCTAAATCATACCAGACCACATTGCCTCAAAGAGCTTTGTAAAAAAAAATAGGCTACCTAAGGTTAGAATAGTTTTTTTTTTTATCTTGATCATAAATCAGAGTATGATAAAAACACATTTTACTTTAATATGACCCTTCTGTCTTTCGTGTAGCTTTTTACTTTGGTTGATTTTTGCACAACATCTATGAAAATCAATAATAACAGACATGCAGCAAATGGTTTGATTTCAAGTGTTCATTTCACAGCAAGAGTGAATGTAATTTTCAAGTTCAATGGTACACACATAAGAGGCTTAAAAGTGATTTTAAGCAAACAGACTAACAAACAGTAAAGGCAGAAAATGTAATATACAGAGAGCTACATATACAGCCAAATGATAGGCAAACTTTCTTTATCCGAGTTGATGCCCTGGGGTAAACTGTATGCTACTAAATGAAATGTTTTCTTTTATCAGAGTCACTTTTTTTTCCTGGCACCTGGAATTATTTATTTCATGCCTGAAAGTACAAAACACAGCAGCATGAGTCCTGCGGGATGAGCAAATGTTGCCATGGTCTCCTAACATATTGGCAGCTGATGTGCCATCCTTGTATGCCTGTCATTCAAATATCGCTGCTTGCAGATGCCGCATTAAGCAGCCATAAGTTCATCTTTTTTGTTCAGTCCCTCAGTAAAATTGCCTGTCTGCCTTATTTCACTGTAAGTTGTTTTGGTGTTTAATTTAGAAAGAAAAAACAGGCATTAAAATGGCTTTACATAGTAAGTATCTATTGTATTAATCTCCAGTTTGCATTTAGCACTAAATATAAAGAACTAATTTACAGCTGCATCGAGACTCTCCTATAAGGTGTGACCCACTGCTTAAAGTCACAGGAGCACCCACACTTGGATAATAAAGAATATAAGACAGGCTTGTATGGAGGCTAACCCTCTCCTCAACGGTACAGAGACATGCAAGCAACAGAATCACTAAAGGCACATTTACATTTCTGTGTACCCAATAACTTACTTGTATATATTTAGGTATGTATGTATATGCATGTGTGTATTTAATATTAGGTCAGTTGTGATTATTTTATGCGCCCTCTCAAAACATTAATGTTTGCTAACTAACTAATTTTAATTACCTGAAGAAAACCTCTTGCTCAAGATACACTTTATTTCCAAAAGCATTGGGACACCTGCCTTTACACGCCCAAGAACTTAAATGTTATCCCAGTATTATGCCACGTACACACGATCGGAATTTCAGACAAGAAAAGTTTGATGTAAGCTTTTGATCGTAAATTCCGACTGTTTGCAGGCTCCATCAGACTTTTTTCTGTCGGAATTTCCGACAGCAAAAATTTGAGAGCTGGTTCTCAATTTTTTAGACGGGAAAAGTTCTTGTCAGAAATTCCAATCGTTTGTATTCAATTCCGACGTGCAAAATAAACACGCATGCTCGGCATAAATTCAACGCATGCTCGGAATCATTGAACTTCATTTTTCTCGGCTCGTTGTAGTGTTGTACGTCACCGCGTTATTGACGGTCTGAATTTTGTGACCGTGTATGTGCAACACAAGTTTTAGCCAACATTCCGTCGGAAAAAAAATCCACGGTATTCTTGTCGGAATTTGCGATCGTGTGTACGCAGCATTAGTCCATAGGGTTCAATTTTGAGGCCCACTCTTTTCAGCTGTAACAGCTTCAACTCTTCTGGGTAGGCTGTCCACAAGGTTTAGGAGTGTGTCTATGGCGATGTTTGACCATTCTTCAAGAAGCGCATTTTTTTAGATCAGGCACTAATGTTGGATGAGAAAGCCTGGCTCACAGTCTCTGTTCTTATTCATCCCAAAGGTGTTCTATCAGGTAGAGGCCAGGACTCAGTGCAGGTCAGTCAAGTTTCTCCTCCCCAAATTTGCTGATCTATGTCTTTATGGACCTTATTTTTTTACCAATAGTGTATTTACCAATAAAAGAATGCCTGCCTCTTAAATACATTTTTTGGTGGAAAAAGGTTGCTGTGTGTAAAACAAAAGACAAAAAGTTGTTGGCATATGATTAGGGATGGGTTTGATTCACCAAGGGTTCAGAAAATAAAAAAAAAATATTAATAAAAATGCAATAAAACTATCCCCTATTTTATAAACGCTATAAATTTTGCGCAAACCAATCGATAAACGCTTATTGTGTTTTTTTTAACCAAAAATATATAGAAGAATACGTATCGGCCTAAACTGGGGAAAAAACATATTTTTTTTATATATTTTTGGGGGATATTTATTATAGCAAAAAGTAAAAAATATTGCATTGTTTTCAAAATTGTCGCTCTATTTTTGTTTATAGCGCAAAAAATAAAAACCGCAGAGGTGATCAAATACCACCAAAAGAAAGCTTTATTTGTGGGAAAAAAATGACGCCAATTTTGTTTGGGAGCCACGTCGCACGACGGCGCAATCGTCAGTTAAAGCGACGCAGTGCCGAATCGCAAAAAGGGGCAAGGTCCTTAACCTGCATAATGGTCCAGGTCTTAAGTGGTTAAGAAGTACAGTAATACGAAACTACTGACCAAAAAAATGTAATCATAAAAATGTGGTGCTTATAGAGCAAATAAATTATGCTTTCTATAGAACGCATACTGTCTCAATTCTCTTTTCTTTTCTGAAAATAAAGTTAATGCGTCACAGGGAGACCAGAGCTAGAGTGCAGATATGTCCATATTCCATACCTTGTTTCTGGCTCATGAACCAGGCACTTCCTGGTTTCTATCCCACGGGACTGGGCGCGTCGCTTCGTCTGCGATCGCCGCATTGATTCCTGGGATTACTCAGCAGTGTCTCGTGACGCTGACCAGGAGAAGATTCTTTTGCCCAGCAGCAGAGGAATTCTCGTGAGATTTTACACGTCACATGACTCTGCAGCCGGTCATGTGATGAGGGCGGATACAATTGCGCTATTTTAACTCATGGAAAACAGGACGCCGTTGTGATGGCAACTGTGCAGTGTTGACGGCGCGGCTCGCCGTCAACACTGCCCATGCGCGGGATAGAGCGGTGAATGCTGGGGCATCAGCATTCACCGCATCCTGGAAGGAAATCCTGGAGGGCTTCAGAGTGCCCACAATTAAGATCAAAACGTCCATCTTACATTTTTATAAATTATCTTTTGCGGGGAAATGAGAATGCTGGCGGCTGCAATAATCGGACTGGTGAGTACACGATTTGCTATGGTAACAGCGGGAGAATAACCTTTAAAAAAACGTATTCCCGCGGAACCCCCACTTTAAATGCTGGAACTACTAAAACAGTGATTATGAAGCTAACATTAAGACCATGGTAACCCCAATTTGTAGACCCACTGTATATTTTGAGAGGGATTTACCTTTGTACATTGGACCATATAATGGGGAGTGTAACGAAACATCCCTCACTCTGCTTAAGTGCTTTTGTCATATACCACTTCCTTCCTGTCTCGATATAGATATCAGATATTCCAACTGCTCGCAAGCACACAACGAGACAATATTTATTTGTCTGCTGAACATGGACTCTTTATTAGAAATAGAATACAAGTCTTATATACAGTAGAAAGGGAGGGAGTTCACCCCTCCTGCTCATATTGCTCTAACAATACCAGAAAAATAAATTAACATGAGCTAATTAACTAATCCCTTAACACAGCTGATGTGACTCTCTAACTACAATACACATTATCATACATATCAACACAGAACTTCTCCATACAATTCCAGGGTCAATTAGCACAAACAACAATGGGTGAAAGAGAAGTCACACTAGAGTCACTTACATTATAGAAGACAACAGACAGACAGGTGGCTGGAGGTGATGACATTAGCATCTCCTTACAGTATATGTCCCAACAGTATGGATCAGTCACTCTTTCTAATATGACATATACAGGGTTCCCAGAGTCTGTGTGTCTTGGGGGAACATGGACCTGAATCCAAAGTAACACCACCTCAAGGGTCCCCAGGCATACAGCTCACAAAGTGCACCGTTCCCCCAAATGCAAGGGCCCATGATCGCAAGGCAAGAGGCTAGCATTCAGTCCCCTCCAAAAGCCTCTGTCCCAGGTGAGTCTGTCACAGGGAGGCAAGAGTTAAAATTTCATATGCAAATGTGCAACGCTTATTGATGATAAAAATATCAATATGAAGTTTCCTGCTGATGGGATTGCACCTGTGTCATGCAGAGCGAATGTTGAGTTAGGTGTGATAGGGATGAGCACTGAGCAAGATATTTTATCATCCCTAGGTATGGTGTCTAAGGCAAAATAGGAAAACCTCCAAGGAGATTGGTGAGTCAGAGCCAGGGTTACTCAGGACAACTATGGTGCCACCCTAGTGGGAGAGATTATGTCTGCAAGGAGTAATGAGAATGTGTTAAAGCAGCCTGCCAAAATTCTAAATTAGAAAACATTCCTGTGTTTGATGAAGAGCTTATCAGCATTCCAAAACAGCAAATCATGCAAAGGGAAATGCAAATGCGTGATCGTGGCAGTTAAAATACATTTAAAAAACATACTGCTGAAGAAAGTGAAAAAAAGAAAAGAAAAATCAAATATATTAACAAAGTTAAATGTGCAGTGCTATAAGATCTATACAATTCTAACATACTTCATCAAAGTCCAGTTTCACTATCCAAAGAGAACACTAGTGCAGACAAATCACCAATGTGTATTCAACGACCTCCACCAAACCTCGAAGGTACTCACTCACCAGATGATAAGACCCCACTGTCATAGAGGTCAATACATATGTTTTGCCAATCCTGATAGCTGTTTTCCTCTAGCCTGGGTCACACAGTTTTCCAGCCACAAGAGGTAGTAAAAGCTCTCTGGGAAAAGCTCTTTTGCCATCCAAAGGTGGCAAAAAAGGAAAAGAAAGAAGGCTTCTTATAATGTGATAGGGTTTAACATTTATTAAAATAAATAAAAAATCAACGTGGCAGTTGCAACTTTGCCTAACTAGAAATCCTAACCAAACTTAAAGCATTTGTTACCCCAACACTTCATATTTCTGATATGTGCCTGCTGTACCATGTTCTTGTATGAGAAAGTATCCTGTTCTCTTTGTATTGCTTATTTTATGTGAAATCCCTGGTGTTCCTACCAGTCCCCTTGCTTTGCTATTAAAAACTGACCACATTAAGCAGGAGAGCACATTGTGGTCAGTTCTCCAACTATGCTGGCAACTCAGTGTACTCTCCTCCAATGATCAGACTTGTCCTGACACGCCCCCCGCTGTACAACCATTCACTGTCAAGCTCTGTGTGTGGCTACTTCTCCTTCCCTCAGCTTTTATGCATCTGAGAACAGAGGGAATGTGATCACTTATAAAAAAATGGAAAAACGGTCTTTATAATGTTTTTTTTATAGCTATAAAAAATGTTTTGTCTTTCAATTTTTTTTAAACTGAATGTTTTTTTTTACACAATGATTGTTTACAATATGCAAATAAAGGAAAAGGGATGGGTGCACATCACAACGTAATCGAAACCTTTAAAACCTTCAAAACACTGTTGACGCGTTTCACACAGACAATTTGTGCTTATTCATAGGTAAATAACTTCAACTATATAGTGTATTTGGAATTGCTGAGACCTGCTGGCCTTTAGGAGACACCAGCTGGTGGACACTGGAACTGCAGCCCAGAGCACCACAGTGCCACCAGCAGGTGAACTCGGTCCTAACATTATCAGGAGGATAAGGCTTCCTAACAGGGGCCCAACCTGAAAATAAAATCTTACATTTAAACACCTCTATATCTTTACAAAAAAAACTTTTGGCTGTAGATGCACAAGTGTACACGCTGCAGGCACTCACTGAGACATACTAACACTTTCCTGGTTGCAAAAATAAACTTCCCTTTCATCTCTAAACTTGAAAAAACAATGGGCCAGATTCAAGAAGCAATTGCGCCCGTGTAACCATAGGTTACACGGCGCAATTGCTTACTTGCTCCGGCGTAGCAAATGCTCCTGATTCAGGAACATCGCTACGCCAACTGCAGCCTAAAATCTGCGCGGCATAAGGCTCTTATGCCACGCAGATTTTAGGCTGCATTCTAGCGAAGACCGCTAGGGGGCGCTCCCATTGTGATCTGTGTATAGTATGCAAATTGCATACTAACACCGATTCACAAACTTGCGCGGGCCCTGCGTACGCAAATTATGTAATTTGCGTACGTCGGGTTTCGCGTAACGTTACACATCATAATAGCAGGCGCAGCCAATGCTATAGGATGGCCACGTTCCCGCGTCGCGACGTTCAAAATTTACGTTGTTTGCGTAAGTGGATAATGAATGGCGCTGGACGCCATTCACGTTCACTTTGAAGCAAATGACGTCCTTGCTAAGTCATTTGCCGCAATGCACGCAATGAAAGTTTCCCGACGGAGCATGCGCTCTTCGGCTCAGCGCGGGAGCGCGCCTAATTTAAATGATTCCCGCCCCCGGCAGGATCATTTACATTAGGCGCCCTCCCCCGGGCAAGTTAACACAGCGCCCCCGCAATTTACGGAGCTTCTGCTCCGTGAATCGTGGGCAGCGCAGAAAATTTGCGTGGGCGCAGGGCAAAAACGCTGCCCTGTGCCTGCGTAAGAAAGGCGCAGATTCTTACTGAATCTGGGCCAATATACATAGTTAAAAAAGGTAGGGCAATAACACTTTCCCAAGGAAAAAAATAGAATGTTTTGGTCTGCAAGACAATACAAGTTAAACTTTAATTTACATTTACAATTTCCTGTATATTCAAAAGGATGTCGGATAAATAAATTGGAACCTCTGTTAGATTTTTACACTTTAACAGTCACCAGAATCTTCCAATTAGATATGTGCACTGCTGAATTATTATTTTTTTTACCATTTTTGTTTCATTTGTTTGTTTGTTTTTTCATTTTTCAAAACATTTATTATGATTGATATTTGTTATTTCAAATAAATTAGTAACTGCAGATACATTCTAATTTGTTACGGTCCATTCGTTTAGATGCGGTATTCGTTATTTCAATCATTTGAAAATTCGGAGAAATTTGAACTTGTGTGAATATGTTTAGATGCAGTATTCGTTATTTTAAGTGTCGTAATAATTAGAAAATTTGAATAATTCAAAAAGACTGAAATTCGAAAGAACGAAAATCAGAAAATCAAACATTCAGACAATTTCTATTATAATTAAAAAATGATGTTTATTAACCATTATTATAGTTTTATATTATTAGTAGTAGTATTGATTAATAATCAATAGTACTACTACTAATGATAATAAAACCTATAATAATAGTTATAAACTATTAAATTATAGTATTGAAGTTTTCTTTCAAATTTGGTTGTTAGTGAAGGTAATGAATATGAATTTATCCGAAGTGACGAATTATCCAAAATAATGAAAGAATACCGAACAATTCATAACTTCGGATAACATTGTATTTGTTATGTTCACAGCCAAATTTGAAAGGAAATTCCAATACCTATAATTTAATCATTTATAACTATTATTATATTTTTATTATATTACTATTTATTATTAATAAATAATAATAATAATAAAAAAACTATAATAATGGTTAATAAACTTAATATTGTAATTATAATAAAAATTATCCCAATGTTTTTTGTTCTTTTGGATTTTCAAATTTTTGGATTTTTTTCTTATTTTTGGATTTTCGTTTATTCTGATTTTCAAATTTTCGAATTTAGAAATATCGGATTTTTGAATTTCAGATTTTTTTTAATTTTTGTTCTTTTAAAAAACAATTTTTTGAAAAAAATTGTTAAACGGTCTATTGATGTTTTTTCCAAATTAACGGTTAAGTCGAATTTTGATGAAAAACTAATTTGGAACTAAGCACATGTCTGCTTCCAATGAGGGATACCTGTTCCAGTGGCAGCTGAAGGGGATATCCCATCACTTTAAAGATGTTTGCTCTGATACTAGAATTCTGGCATCAAATTACTGCATTTTTCTTGAAGAAATAAAACAAATAAATAAGACACAAGAAACTTGTTGTGAAGCAGGACATGTCTGTACATATGCATAGGGCATGTATGTATATAATTAAAACAGTAGAGATGGCCTGGCGGTTCGCCCGGCGGTCGGTTCGCGGCAAACTTTGCTCATTCGCAGTTCACCAAACAGGCGGACATCTGGCGATATTCAGGCCCGTCCACAATTATACATTGAGAAGAACTTTGACCCATGACACATCCATCAGGTGGTACAGGACAGCCAATTGAGACATTTCAGCACATGGACATACCCCTACCTTATAAATAGACCTGATCTGGTGGCCATTTTACATTCTGCTTTTTGTCAGTGTAGGGAGAGGTTGCTGTGTGGAGCAAGGACAGTCTGTATTGAAACAAAAATCGCTATCTAAAAGGTCCACAAAAGTTCTTTTTAGGACTGGCATAGGTGTACTATTGTTTGGTGTGCAGTATATAGGGGTGTAATACACTTATAATATACTTTCTAACATAGAAAGCATATTATGGTGGATTTGTATTGTGCACTGTGCAGCATTGTGACTGGTGGATTTGGGTACTGCAGAATTTTTTTTTCTGTTTTGCTGCTTTACCTCTTGCTACACACAGTGACAAATGATACTGGAAAAAAAGTTTTATAACTAGTGTGATACATTTTTGTCAATGTAGGTAGAGGTTGCTGTGTGGAGCAGGGACAGACTGTAGTGACACATATTGTTAGCTAACAGGTCCACAAAAGTATTTTAAGGACTGGTATAGGTGTTCTATTGTTTGGTGTGCAGTATATAGGGGTGTAATACACTTATAATATACTTTCTAATATAGAAAGCATACTATTGTGGATTTGTATTGTGCAGCATTGTGACTGGTGGTGTATTTGGGTACTGCAGAATTTTCTTTTCTGTTTTGCTGCGTTACCTCTGCTACACACAGTGACAAACGTTACTGGAAAAAAGTTTTATAACTGGTGCGATAAACCAGTGGCCCCCCAAAACGACAGATTAAAGCGGGTGTTATATAAAAATATACTTTCATAATAGTGTATTTGGGTACTGCAGAATTTTTGCCTCTTTCGCTGCATTACCTCTGCTACATACAGTGACAGAATATACTGAAAAAAAAGTTTTATAACTGGTGCGATAAACCAGTGGCCCCCAAAACGACAGATTGAAGTGGTGTGTTATATAAAAATATACTTTCATAATAGTGTATTTGGGTACTGCAGAATACATTTTTTCTGTTTTGCTGATTTACCTCAGCTACACACAGAGACAAAAGTTGTCCTGCTGGAAGGTGAACCTCCGCTCCAGTCTCAAGTCTTTTTCAGACTCTAAGGCCGCGTACACACGATCGGTCAAAACCGATGAAAACGGACTGAAGGACCGTTTCATCTGTCCAAACCGATCGTGTGTGGGCCCCATCGGTCAGTCATCCTTCGGTCAAAAAAAAGAGAACTTGCTTTAAAATTGAACCGATGGACACCTAACCGATAGGTCAAAACCGATTGTTAGTATTCAAAAGCATTGGTCAAAAGGCCGCGCATGCTCAGAATCAAGTTGACGCATGCTTGGAAGCATTGAACTTAGTTTTTTTCAGCACGTCGTGTGTTTTACGTCACCGCGTTCTGACACGATCGTTTTTTTAACCAATGGTGTGTAGGCACATCAGACCATCAGTCAGCTTCATCGGATTAACCAATTAAACGGTCCTTCAGTCCGTTTTCATCGGTTATGACTGATTGTGTGTACGCGGCCTTACAAATTTTCTTGCCCTGTATTTGGCTCCATTCATCTTCACATCAACTCTGGGAAGCTTCCCTGATGGGGACGGTATGTTCAGGGTGATGTTCAGTGTTAGTTTTTCACCACACAAAGCATTTTGCTTTTAGGCCAAAAAGTTACATTTTGGTCTTATCTGACCAGAGAACCTTCTTCGATATGTTTGCTGTGTTCGCGACATGGCTTCTCGCAAACTGCAAACAGGACTTCTTATGGCTTTCTTTTAACAACGACTTTCTTCTTGCCACTCTTCCATAAAGGCCAGATTTGTGGAGTGTATGACTAATAGTTATCCTGTGGACAGATTCTCCCACCTGAGCTGTTGATCTCTGCAGATCCTCCAGAGATACCATGGGCCTCTTGGCTGCTTTTCTGATTTATGCTCTCCTGGAACTCCCTGTCAATTTAGGTGGAAGGTCATGTCTTGGTGGGTTTGCAGTTGTGCCATACTCTTTCTATTTTTGGATGTTGGATTGAACAGTGCTCCGTGAGATGTTCAAAGCTTGGGATATTTGTTTATGACCTAACCCTGCCTTAAACTTCTCCACAACTTTATCCCTGACCTGTCTGGTGTGTTCCTTGACCCTCATGGTGCTGTTTGTGCACTAATGTTCTCTAACAAACCTCTGAGGACTTCACAGAACAGCTGTATTTATACTGAGATTAAATTACACACAGGTAGACTCTATTTACTAATAAGGTGACTTCTGAAGGCAATCGCTGCACTAGATTTTAATTAGGGTATCAAAGTAAAGGGGACTGAATACTCATGCACGCCACACTTTTCACATATTTATTTGTAAAAAATTTGGAAAACCATTTATCAATTTCCTTCTACTTCACAGTTATGTGCCACTTTGTGTTGGTCTAGCACATAAAATCCCAATAAAATACATTAACGTTTTTGGTTGTAACATGACAAAATTTGGAAAATTTCAAGGGGTATGAATACTTTAACAAGGCACTGTATATCTTGCCTGTACCTTTATCATTTCATCAATTTTATCTTATTCTCAGTCAGATATGTCATAAGCAAATGTTGTGCTAGACATCACCACCACCATTTTTTAAAATCATAATTGTTCCACAGCCAACACTTTCACATTCTTACGTATCTAATGCTTGATGACTTTGTACAAATTAAGCATTTTATACCTCTTCGCGCTGACTTTGAGGTCCACCTTGCATAAATTCTAAAATGCCTTATATCAGTTTTTCTAAGAGGTAAACAGAGACTGTGATCAAAAAGTAGTAAGAGACTGATATAGATGCATAAAAAGAATGTTGCGTTTGTTGTAAAACGGTCTACTGTATACAATGGTTGGGAACCTGGAAATATTGTAAGAAGTATATTGTCTACTACTGATAGCTGAAGGGCACTTAATATTGCAGATTCTACCCCAGACATTCTGAACATCTGTCCCCCCCCATCCTTTAACATCCCAAACATTATACAAACCCTTTTCCAGATAGTTTTTGTTTTGGGGTGGCATTGGACCAATACAATAGAAAGCCAATAAATGGACCAATAAATGGAATCCATAGTCCTTTTTTCATGTACCTTATTTCTTATATTCAATATTAAAGCGGAGCTCCACCCTACTTTACAACTTTGCTTAAATATTATCGCTGCAATGTGTTAATTTCTAAACCACGTGTTTTTTTTCCGATCCACTGTACCTTAGTAATCCTTTATGTTACTGCCCGCTTCCTGTATATGGATTCATTGGGTAGTGTGCAGGTATTCCGTCACTTCCTCGATGCCTCAATGTCTCCTGGGAGCTTTTGTCATTGTTCCCAGAAGTCATTGGTGAGGCCTGCCGCGAGTTATCGTGGGATTTAGAAAGAACTTTAAGCAAGTTCTTTATAAATCCCACGATAACTCATGGCAGGCCTCCGCAATGTCTCCTGGAAACAATGACAAAAGCTCCCAGGAGACATTGCGGCATTGAGGAAGTGACGGAATACCCGCATACTAGCAGATGAATCCATATACAGGAAGCGGCCAATAACATAAAGGATTACTAAGGTACAGTGGATCGAAAAAAAATATAAAAATAAAAAGTTTAGTAATTAACACATTGCAGCGATAATATTTAAGCAAAGTTGTAAAGTAGGGTGGAGCTCCGCTTTAAAACAAAAATTAAATATATTTTAGCACAAGCTGTCTTTTCCTCAGAACACAGCTATGTTGTGAAATAGACCTAAGAAGCTGTATATATATAGAACAGAGTTACTATATAAAACAAGTGCAGCACACTTGTTTTATGTGGTATTGTTTTTGATGTGGGAACACATGTCAGTGATTGAGCTGCAACATTTTTTTTATTTTTTTTTACATTATTTGAGTTTAAGGAATTGATTGGTAGGACAGAGGACATTAGCATCAAATACAAGAGAGTTTTTTTTTTTATACAGGCGGTCAATGAACATGCCCATAGAATGTATTAAATGTCTGCAGCCTAAAAAGCCTGGGTTCCTAATTGTTATGGATAAACATCTTCTTAAATGTATATAGTCACAAAAAAAGTGCAGCACTCTCCTTCAATGTAGTGCATTCAAATTATAGAGCATAAATAAAAACAATGTAAAATTCATTTATATATAATAAATTTACGTGAATCCATTTTTTTTATATATATATAGTCCATAAATAAATGATTCAATGTCCGTGAAAAAAGGTTGCAGTCCCATACACCAAAAACTCAGTAATTGCCTCTGACGAACAAAGTGCTTTTCACCCCACCTATGGGCGTCTTCTCACCTGCTTGAATGGACCTCACTAATTAAAGTGGCACTACTCCCACTGGCTGTATACTCCAAATCCATAGCTCTCAGTGTGGTGTCAATCATATAGGAGGCAAGAGGAAAGAACCATAGTGCAATCAATAATAAAAAGTATTTATTTCCATAAAATAATAATTAATAATTTAATTAATTTATGCATGTATTATGGTATAAACCTGCGCTGGGACTATAAATGATAGGTTGCTTTATGCATGTATCCATCATTTTCTATTTTTAGTAATCCTCCTGTTCTAAGCTAAATCATAATTCAGGATTCCTTCATCTCAAAGATCTATGTGGCTTTTATTTTTAAAACTTAATATATATATATATATATATATATATATATATATATATATATATATATATATATATATATATATATATATATACTGTATATATATATATTTTTATATATATATATATATATATATATATATATATATATATATATATATATATATTGTATTTAAATGTCTTTATACGCTGTTTAGAGTGGTGTGTGTTAAATTATTTATTTTGCTTTGTCTTTACTGAATTTGTCTTTTAGAGTAGACATCCTACAATATTTGTTACCTAATGTATTATTAAATTATCTTTAACTCACTTCTTGTCATTGGCCTGTTCCAATTCATGCCTAGCAATCATTTTTTACTGCCTATTTTTATTTATTAATATGATAAATATTTGTTTTTCATGGTATTACTTCGAACTAGAGTATGTCTGTAAAACATTGAAATTAAATAATTGGATTCGATGGACTGAAATAATCAGGCTATTTGACCTACTTTAGGAGACCTGGGCTAAATACGATTTGATCATATATGCATACACTGGGCATTAAATAACAGTATTATAGCAGGAATAGTATAAACTTGAATTAATTGAAGTGTTATGTGATGAGAAGGGAGGGAGTAATAGAGAAATTAAACATTACCTCAAGTGTACCTAGAAATTAGTAACTTTGCTTGGTGGGATGAGGGAAAACTTGAGATTCATTAAAATTTTTTTTTTTTTTACGTTTTTAAACAGATTTAAACAGTTCTTTTCTATCTGCTTGTCACTACATATATATGTATACTTAATTTTACAAATAGAAATTTAGTATTGAACAAGGGTTTCCAGAGCATTATAAAATAACTAAATAGACAGTACACTGGAGCAGTTTGCTTTGCAGTTCTCTTTGTCCGATACAAATATTTAACAGGTATATCTTACCTTTTCCCTTAAATGATGTATGCTGTATAACACAGGAACAATGGGCCAGATTCACCAAAGAGATACGACGGCGTATCTCCTGATACGCCGTCGTATCTCTGTTTCTATCTATGCGACTGATTCAGAGAATCAGTTACGCATAGATATCCATAAGACCCGACAGGTGTAATTGTTTTACACTGTCGGATCTTAGGATGCAGTACCGCGGCCACCGCTGGGGGGAGTTCACGTCGTAAACCAGCGTCGGGTATGCAAAATAGGAGTTACGGCGATTCCCGATGGATTTTCGTGTTCGCTACGTCGCTGCTAGTCTAGTTTCCCGTCGCAAAGTTAGTCGTCGTTTGACCTGCCCTAACTTTACTCAGCAATCGTATTGCTGTTTAAAGTATGGCCGTCGTTCCCGTGTCGAAATGTAAAATGTAACGTCGTTTGCGTAACACGTCCGGGAATATGGACGTACGCTACGAGCGTCGCCGTTCAAAAAAATGACGTCACGCCGCGCAAAGCACAACGGGAATTGCAAAACTGAGCATGCGCAGTAGGTCCGGCGCGGGAGCGCACCTAATTTAAATGGTACACGCCCATTTGAATTGGCCCGCCTTGCGCCGGAGGCCGCCGGCGTAGTGCTCTGTGAATCAGGCACTTGCGATGAAAACTTGCGGCGGTGTAACGTATCTACGATACGTTACGCCGCCGCTCACCTACGTGAATCTGGCCCATACTGTAGACAATATGGGCCAGATTCACAGAAGAAGTACGCCGGAGTATCTACTGATACTCCGGCGTACTGTTATTGTACAGTACTGTACTGTTATTTGCAGTGTCGTATCTTTAGTTAAGTGAGTTTAGTGAATCCTCAAACCAAGATACGACGGCTTTTGGCTTTGATCCGACAGGCGTACGGCTTCGTACGCCTTCGGATCGTAGGTGTAATACTTTGGCGCCCGCTGGGTGGAGTTTGCAACGTTTTCCGCGTGGGGTATGCTAATTAGCTTTTTCTGGCGATTCACGATGGTACGCGCGGCCGTCGCATTCTCTTACGTTGACGCTAGTCGGCTTTTCCTGGCGTATAGTTAGTATTTCTTGGCCTATATTTAGACTTGCCATGTTAAAGTATGGCCGTCGTTCCCGCGTCAATTTTTTTTATTTTTTTTTGCGTAAGTCGTCCGTGAATAGGAAAGGACGTAACTCACGTTGACGTTCAAAAAATGACGTCGGTGCGACGTCATTTTGCGCAAAGCACGGCGGGAAATTTCAAAACGGAGCATGCGCAGTACGTTCGGCGCGGGAACGCGCCTAATTTAAATGATCCACGCCCCATTTGAATTAGGCGAGCTTGCGCCGGAGGGATTTACGCTACACCGCCGCAACTTTACAGTCAAGTGCTTTGTGAATCAAGCACTTGCCCGTAAAACTTGCGGCAGTGTAACATAAATGCGATACGTTACACCGCCGCAGATGTCTCTGAATCTGGCCCTATGTCTTTAAAGGGACCCTATAGGTTAGGCTACCAGATTACAGTCATCCCGCGTACACACGATCAGTCCATCCGATGAGAGCGGACCGATGGACCGCTTTCATCGGTTAACCGATAAAGCTGACTGATGGTCCGTCGCGCCTACACACTATCGGTTTAAAAAACGATCGTGTCAGAACGCGGTGACGTAAAACACAACGACGTGCTTAAAAAAACAAAGTCCAATGCTTCCAAGCATGCGTCGACTTAATTCTGAGCATGCGTGAATTTTTAACCGATGGTTGTGCCTACTAACGATCGTTTTTTTCCCATCGGTTAGGAATCCATCGGTTAAATTTAAAACAAGTTGGCTTTTTTTTAACCGATGGTAAATAACCGATGGCGCCCATACACGATCGGTTTGGACCGATAAAAACGGTTCATCAGACCATTCTCATTGGTTTAACCGATCGTGTGTACGCTGCATAAGACCTTATGTTTCTATAGATACAGGTGGGTATGACAAAATTCATTTTTGGATTTTGGAAGATTTTATACCTTTAATAAACTAATTGATTAATAAGATACATTCAAAACTGACAAGAATTTGTATATACATTTTGTATATGCTGATCATTTAGCTAAAAACTTCATGCAAGACACATTTCAGTACAGACAGGATAAAATAAATCCTTTAACATACATTTTTAGCATCAGTTATTTATTTTCATACAGCTTATAGAGCTGATGTAAATTTCCTCTTTCAGTAAACATGGACTGCGCATTTTTGGTATAAATAAATACAAATGGTGAAATAAATAACTTTGGACAGTGAATGATCCATTTTCTCTTGTGTTTCATATTGATTACACTTACTGTATTTCACCTGATTTGCCTTTTGCTGTATCAATCTGGTAATTTTCCATCTGATTGAGTGTCTGTAACTTCTGCGAGCTGCGGAGGTTGAATAAATCACCAAATGCTGGCATGTTCATTATTTTTAATTTGTACACATTACCCTCTAAGTTTGTATTTGGTGTATAGCATATATATTCATAAAGTTCCTGTTGGAAGTGTTAAAGTTCCAGTTACAGAAGCCATTTTTAGGCTCTAACGCAATCAAGTATCAGTAAAGAGACATGTCTTTAGAAGGAACAGGCATTTGTTTTACCTATATATTTGTTAAAAGGAATGTATACTGTTTTTCTCTAAATTCATATTTTTCCTTCAGTACTGCAATATAACTTATTGTTATTTCTATAAAGGTAAAACATGCATTTAAATTATTGATATGTTTGATACTCTCTCAGCAAGTAGTGCTATAGGTACCTTTTCACATGTTTATCAGGCTAATCTTAACTTTCCTGAAAAAGCCTGTTTACACAGTTCTAAAGCTTAAGCTCACACACGGTTAGATAAGTCAGAGTAATGACGTGTTTCTTTTTTCTCCTCTCTGTACAGAAATGTAATTTGGGAAAGACAGCTCAAAAGGAAATATCTATTGATGGACTCTCTCTATACAGAACCAATAGAGGTGCAATATGTATTAAACTTATAGGGTTATCGACTAAATAAATACATATTATTTCTCCTAAACCATTATAATTTCCTATTGAAGAAAGCTCCCAAATTGTCCTTACTTGTATTTAGTTATTAATATAATTACACATATAATGATATTACAATAGAGCATAATAAATGTGTTTATCACTGTATACTGTACAAAAATCTGTGTAAAATCAGTGTAACTTTAAATGTATTAGTTACAGATGTATAAAACAACAACCATTAGAGCAACATTATGCAACAATGGATTAGTCACACATACACATCACCATTGTTAACTTCATTTGCATGGCAACTGGACAAACCAGAAGTGATGTCAGAGCAGTACGGGAAGGAATAGTCTGGCATCTCAATTCCCACAATATCATGAAAATACTTCTGTCCAGGCCCAACATTTGCCAAGCAACAGTAAAGCACCATAATAACATTTAGGACCAGCAAGTGCACATAAAATACATATATATATATATATATATATATATATATATATATATATATATATATATATATATATATATATATATATATACTGCTTAAAAAAATTAAAGGAACACTTTGAAAACATATCAGATCTCAACGGGCAAAAATCTCATGCTGGATATCTATACTGATATGGACTGGGTAATGTGTTAGGAATGAAAGGACGGCACATCATTTGATGGAAATTAAAATTACCCACCTACAGAGGGCTGAATTCAAAGACACCCTGAAAATCAAAGTGAAAAATGTATGCAGCAAGCTAGTCCATTTTGCTGAAATGTTATTGCAACAACTTAAAATGGTCCTCAGTAGTTTGTATGGCCCACAAGTGCTTGTATGCATGCCTGACAACATCAGGGCATGCTCCTAATGAGACGATGGATGGTGTCCTGTGGTATTTCCTCCCAGATCTGGACCAGAGCATCACTGAGCTCCTGAACAGACTGAGATGCAACCTGGCGGCTCCGGATGGACCGAAACATAATATCCCAGAGGTGTTCTTTTGGATTTAGGTCAGGTGAGCATGGGGGCCATTCAATAATATCAATTTAATATCCTCCAGGAACTGGTGTATGCTCTCGCCACATAAGGGCTGAGCATTGTCGTGCACCAGGAAGAACACAGGACCCACTGCACCAGCGTAGGGACTGACAATGAGTTCAAGGATTTCATCCCGATACCTAATGACAGTTAGGGTGCCATTGTGTAGCCTGTAGAGGTCTGTGTGTCCCTCCATGGATATGCCTCCCCAGACCATCACTGACCCACCACCAAACCGGTCATGCTGAATGATGTTACAGGCAGCATAAAGTTCTCCGTGGCTTCTCCAGACCCTTTCACATCTGTCACATATGCTCAGGGTGAACCTGCTCTCATCTGTGAAAAGCATGGGGCACCAGTGGTGGACCTGCCAATTCTGGTGTTCAATGGAAAATGCCAATTGAGCTCTACAGTGTCTGGCAGTGAGCACATTAGAGGATGTCAGGCCCTCAGGCCACCCCCATGAAGTCTGTTTGTGATTGTTTGGTCAGAGACATTCACACCAGTGGCCTGCTGAAGGTCATTTTGTAGGGCTCTGGCAGTGCTCATCCTGTTCCTCCTTGCACAAAGGAGAAGATGGGTTAAGGACCCTCTACGGCTCTGTCCAGCTCTCCTAGAGTAACTGCGTGTCTCCTCCATGCTCTTGAGACTGTGCTGGGTGACACTGCACCTTCTGGCAATGACACGTATTGATGTGCCATCCTGGAGGAGTTGGACTGCCTGTGCAACCTTTATTGGGTCCAAGTATCGCCTTGTGCTACCAGTAGTGACACTGACCCTAGCCAAATGCATATATATATATTTTTTCATCACAAAAAACGACCGTGTGTACGCGGCATAACGCCTCAACTCCCAGCCAAGGCTCCACCCTGGACTAAACCTTTCTACGGGTATCTTGCAACCAATTAGGGGTAATTTCCCTTCAGATGGCATGACTAGATGTAAAAAATGTGGTGATTGTAATAAGGACTTGTGTGGCATCAACTTGACTATTTGTTGTTGTTTATGTAGTAATTAGAAGAGTAACTTCAGTAGAGAAATTGTTTTCCCATCTCACAAATTCAAACAGTTGCTATAGCAGGATTAGAGTTATATTTTTTCATATACAACATCTGTGCATATAGGATACCCCTTACCACTGAGGAGGGACACCTTCTACTACCATGTAGGTGTGTGTTCCTGTCAGTTTCCTTTTTAAATATAATTTAGTACCCAAAATAGTACACTGTGGTGTTTGTAAATATTAAAGTCCAGAAAATAAATCCAATGCTCAGAATATGCCAGTATGTACATTAGTTTTAACAGGCATTTGTATTGCATTTAGCGCATCAAAGTGGGCAATCAGGTCATCTGCAACGGCAGTTCAAAATAGCAAAACGTTATCAACATAGCACAAGTTCAGATAAAAGTTATGACCCAAATGCGGGAACAGAACAGTGTTTTCAAAATTGAGTATGTGTTAAGGCCTGTACACACGGTCTGACTTTTTGCCAACAAACTTCAAAATGAGCAAGTTTGCCAAAAAATCCGACCGTGTGTATGCTTCATCGGACAAACTTTTTCGGTTTTCATCGGACAAAAGTTCGCTCTGCAAACGGACAAACTTTCCGGCATCAAAAGTCTGATTTGTACAAACGTGCATGCTCAGAAGCAAGGACCAGCCAGAAGCGTTCTGTCTTGTAAAACTAGCGTTCGTATTGGAGATATCACATTCGTGACGCGGCAAGTTATGAAATCAAGAAATGCAGCGCACATTCTCTTCTTCTTTATAACAAATGTCTTTACTATGGATTAGTGTTTTTTGGTTATATGAATCAAACGTATTTTTATATTATTTTGTGGGTCAAGTTAGCACAACCCCATTACCCACTATATTTTTTATGCTCAAAGTACCAACTACTCTATTTGTGTTCCTTTAATTTTATAAAATTCCTGCCTACTCACAAACTGTCATTATAATTTCAACACATAATCAAATAATTTTGTTCATATTAATTTTTTTTTTTAAATAATAATAACCACAAGAATGGCATATCAAAATCAAGAGGAAGGCAGCAATAGATCAATTGGTGGAATTGGCAAAGCCTCTGTACCCCAGGGCATACATCAATTATGGGGAACAGCAGGAGAAGACATATATGTCCCCAGGCTGTGGTACTACAACAGGCTGTTATTTTTGTCATACCAGACTGAACCACGCACATCGCTCTCCACACTTCTATCCACATCAGCTGAGGCCATTTTGTTTCTTGTGCATTCACAACATAAATAAAATCCAAAAAATAATAGACATATTCTCTGTCATCAAAATGATAATTTTGAAAACAAAACTGCAAATTATCCTACAAAAACTAGAACCAAGAAAAGCTAAATAAAATAAAAAAATAAATCAAAAATGAGTAGCCCCTAAAATCCTGGTCTGATTTGGCCACTGACACCCATGCTGCTGAGGTGGGTGGGCTTACTGGGGTGGGTAGGTTTGCTGGGGTGGGTAGGTTGGCTGGGGTTGGTAGGTTTTCTGGGGTGGGTAGGTTGGCTGGGGTGGGTAGGCTGGCTGGGGTGGGTAGGCTTGTTGTTAAGGAGGTGGAGGTGTGTGGTCTAAATCACACACATGTGATTTAGGGGTTAGCTCTCATTTCCTGGCCTTGCTCAGGAGCTGGATGATGATCCCCTCATATAGCTCCCTTTGATCCACATCAACCTCGTGGAGCTTATTAGCTGTGAAACAGCCAAAGCCTTCAGCACTATCGGGTGCTGTGGTGACGACAGATGTGGCCCTAGTAAGGAACTCAGCTGTGGCCTCATTCAGGTGGTGGATCTTCCTGGTCCTTTTTCTAGGAGGGCGCAGGGTAGGGATTCTGCACTCAGTTGTTTGGCTGCTGGGCCCGGCCTCTTCTTGGCTACAAAGTTCCTGTGTCTGAAAAGGGAGCATCATTTTAGTTTTTGTGGCATCAATCCCAAACACTTTTCAGCTCATTACTTTTACAACTTGAATGTGTCCAAAAAGCAAAGCCTATCATTATGCCTCCAGCATTTCTCATTCTTGTCCAAATGTATTTATTTCACTACTGTCTATTTGATATGCAACTCACTTTGTTTATGTTATAATTTTTTGAGCCATCATAACAACACATTAACATCATTGTAGATTTGAATTACAATCTTGATATAATGCTATACCTGGGTCAAGCTGAGCTCCTCCTCCTCGTCTTCATCCTGTGTAGGATCTGCCTCAGTATCAGTGGCCTCTGCTGATGCGGAGGGTAGTGTGGAGAGATGTTTGCGTGCCACAGTTTGATCCTTCAAAAATTACAGGCTGGAGAAGTACCACAGCTTGGGCACATAAACGACTTCTGCTGCTGCTCCCGATCATTTAGATTCCTCGATCTTTTTGATCTCCCTGTTATACATGCTCCTCAGGCCCCCAATTTTGGTCTTTATCATATTTTCGCTTGCCCTGGGGTACACAGTCTTTGCCAATTTCAACAGTTGATCAATTGCTGCCTGCCTTTTATTTTTATTAGAATAGTTCTTATGTTTGACCTGCCATAGACAGGTGTGCGATCTGTATTGCTCGATAAAAGCAGTCATGAATTCGTGTGAATTCAGTTTTGCCTTAATTTTGGGCTCAAGTTTATCATATGTCTGCAATAAAGAACACAAGACAAACAATAATGGGTTGTTTCTAGCTCATAACCTGCTTACAATATAGGCTTTTATCTAAGCAGTATATTGCAGTAACCACAATGTAGTCACGTACCTTTTTTTTGCGTATCCCTTCGGCTTGATTTCGTTTCGCAACTATGGATTCGTTCATTTGTCCGGTACATCGACCACTCGATTTTTATTGCCTGCGCATGTGTGAAACTCTCTCCGCGCGTCATGATGCTAGGGCGTGATCTTTATTATGCATGCGACATACACGGCGGAACATGTGTGAGGGAGAACATGGTGGCGGAATCCACGAAAATGAAAAGGCCCCGCAGTGGTGGAGATTATCGCAAACACAAGGCCACACCCATGAGCAAGGGGGAGATGGTGGAGATGGTGTGCATATTCAAACCAAACCAAACATGCACACAACACAGGAGCAAAGTATGTAGTGCATTGAACATTTTAGCATGTAGAAGGAAGAGGTGGCATGAGCTGGCAGTGTTGCTCGGTACCCAAGTTTTGAAGACACAGGCATCTGGGCCTATATTTACGGAGTATCTGTAGTGTGTACATTCCTAGTAGTGTATGTGTCTGAAGAGCAAGCAGGTTGCAACCAAGAATTCACTGTCTAGGTTAGGTAAAAATGTGCCCATCTTGTTGGTGCCTCAGTCACTTGACTATCATTCCCATTATTTTTTCTTATCTTCTTCCAAGACCATGAACTACCAGGATGCACTATTGGTCGGATCAGTGCTGATATGCTGCAGGCAATGACTGAGCTAGAAAACGAAAGGAGGCTGCTACTGTTGTTCAGAGACGAATCCGGGATTATTACGACCTGTTAGCCAAATTTTAAAAAATTTTGAGCGTACGTCTTATTTCAATTGTTACCTCCTGTCTTTCTTTTGATTTTTGGACTTTATTTAACTATACTTTGAAGCACAGGCTCTGATTTATGTTATTTAGAAATCACACTACTTCCTTTGAATTACTGCGATTTCATAGTAGCAAGGAACATTGCCATATGATGTGACTTTTCATACGATTTTACCTCTAAAATTGCATGACAATTCACACAAAATTACAATATGTGCTTTTTAACCACTTAAGGACCCATTCACGCCGATATACGTTGGCAGAATGGCATGGCTGGGCACAATCACGTACCTGTACGTGTCTCTTTAAGCCCAGCCTTGGGGTCGCGAGCGCGCCGCCGCCGGCGCACTCGCAACCCGGTCCAAAACTCTGTGACCGTGCCCGCGGGACCCGCGGACCCAATTTCTGCCAGTATCCCGCGATCGGTCATCGGAGCTGAAGAACGGGGAGAGGTGTGTGTAAACACAACTTCCCCGTTCTTCATTGTGGCAGTCTCAGTGATCGTCTGTTGCCTGGTATAGGGAAAGACGATCACTGATGTCACAGTCCAGCCCCGCCCCCTACAGTTAGAAACACATATGAGGTCACACTTAACCCCTACAGTGCCCCCTAGTGGTTAACTCCTAAACTGCAATTGTCATTTTCACAGTAAATAGTGCATTTTTATAGCAGTTTTTGCTGTGAAAATGACAATGGTCCCAAAAATGTGTCAAAATTGTTCCATGTGTCCGCCATAATGTCGCAGTCACAAAAAAAATCGCTGATCGCTGCCATCAGTACTAAAAAAAATATTAATAAAAATGCAATAAAACTATCTCCTATTTTGTAAACGCTATTAATTTTGCGCAAACCAATCGATAAGCACTTATTGCGGTTTTGTTTACCAAAAATAGGTAGAAGAATACGTATCGGCCTAAACAGAGGGAAAAAAAAGTTTTTTTATATATTTTTGGGGAATATTTTTCTATAGCAAAAAGTAAAAAATCTATTTTTGTTTATATCGCAAAAAATAAAAACCGCAGAGGTAATTAAATACCACCAAAAGAAAGCTCTATTTGTGGAAAAAAAGGACGCCAATTTTGTTTGGGAGCCACGTCGCATGACCGTGCAATTGTCAGTTAAAGCGACGCAGTGCCAAATCGCAGAAAGGGGCAAGGTCCTTAACCTGCATAATGGTCCGAGTCTTAGGTGGTTAAGTGTCTTAGGTCAGTGTTTCTCCACTCCCCTTCTCTAGGTGCCTTTTTTCTTTATTGTAGGCAGTATAAACCTAATAAAGTCAATTTTTAACAATAAAAACTGAATACAGGCATACCCCACTCTTAAGTACACAATGTGGTTTATTTACTAAAGCTGGAAAGCCCAAAATCGGGCTCACTTTTGCATAAAAACCAATGAGCTTCCAGGTTTTATTAGCAGGCTTAATTGAACAAGCTGGGGTTAGAAGATCATTGGTTTCTATGCAGAAGTGAGCCTGATTTTGCGCTTTCCAGCTTTAGTAAATAAACCCTATTGTGTACTTAAAAGTGGGGTATGCCTGTAATGCACCTGTGACAAAAGTTAAAAATAGAGAAAATAGGACCTGTAAATGCACCTGGAGAAGGAGAGTTGAGAAAAATACCGTCCTAAGGGCCAGTTAACAACACACGCAGTTCCGTTCAGTTTGGTCTGCATTTTTTCTGCACCAAAAATGCACGCACAGTGTTTTCCACGTATTCCAATGGCTCTAGTTGGCTCTAGTTCACAACATGCAATCAGTGTCCGGTCAGTTTCTGGTTCAGAAACTGACTGCATGATGTGAACTAGAGCCAACTAGAACCATTGGAATACATGGAAAACACTGTGCATGCATTTTGTGCACAAAAAAGCACACCAAACTGAACGGAACTGCATCTGGTGTGAACTGGTCCTACATTTTCAGGCTAATCATTTTTTTCTTGTCTTTTCAAAGACAAAATGTGAAGAACCACAGAAATTAGGACACAGACCTTCAATTTCCCTTATGATCACTTATCGAAAATTAGGAGACTTTTTGCCTACATGGAGATTTTAAATTCCATACAACACACAGTGGGTGTTTTTTTTTATAAAACATCATTCAAAATTTGCACTAAAGGGCTCTGCAAGTACACTGAAAGTGCACTTGGAAGCGCAGTCGCTGATCATTATTTAGCCTAAATGAGGGGAAGCTCTGCTGATTGTAACATCCAATCATGGGCATGATCCAAATATGTATGTTTGGTATCCTATTTGCCCCCCACTTGAGTGCAAAGTGGATTTAACATTTGTAAAGAAACAACACTTTTACAAGAAAAAAATTTGTAGGTACATAGGGCCATATTCACGTAGAATCGCGGCGGCGTAACGTATCGTAGATACGTTACACCGCCGCAAGTTTTCATCGCAAGTGCCTGATTCACAAAGCACTTGCGAGAAATCTTCCGCCGGCGGCGTGTGCCATTTAAATTAGGCGCGCTCCCGCGCTGAACCTACTGCGCATGTTCCCTTTAGAATTTCCCGCCGTACTTTGCGCGAAGTGACGTCATTTTTACGAACAGCGACGTGCGTAGCGTACCTCCGTATTCCCAGACGTCTTACGCAAGAAGGAAAAATTTTCAAATTTCGACGCGGGAACAACGGCCATACTTTTTACAGCACATACGTGTGCTGTGTAAAGTTAGGACACCAAAAACGATGACTAACTTTGCGACGGGAAACTAGACTAGCAGCGACGTAGCAAACGCGAAAAACCGTCGTGGATCGCTGTAATTTGCATTCCCGACGCTGGTTTACGACGCAAACTCCCCCCAGCGGCGGCCGCGGTTTTGCATCCTAAGATCCGACAGTGTAAAACAATTACACCTGTCGGATCTAAGGGCTATCTATGCGTAACTGATTCTATGAATCAGTCGCATAGATACTCTGAGAGATACGACGGAGTATCTGAGATACGACGGAGTATCTGAGATACTCCGTCGTATCTCTGCTGTGAATCTGGGCCATACATTTTAGGCAGGGTATCATAAGGGAAATTTTAGATTTAGGCCTCTTCTAAATTTGTCAAGGAAAGTGATGAGCTCATACCACCTAAGGCAGTGTTTCTCAACCTTTTTCCAGTCGGGGCACGCTTAAAAAGTATTTTCAGTCTTGAGGCACCCCAGTCCAAGGCTTGGTTCACATTATGGTGTGTCGCAGAACACGCGCAAAATCGCGCTCATTCCTGACACACAGAATAATGCTCTGCTCTTTAGAGGTACCATTAATTCTTAATGGTACACCCACACATTGGAAAATGTCGGGTGCTTTAGCTGCAGTGCAATTAAAAAAAAAAGAAGAAGGTTGGGGACTTGTTTCCCTGCATTTTTGTGGGTACAGAAGCCCATTGAAATGAATGGTCTGCCCTACATGCAGCTGCACAGATGTGAACCAAGGGCTTGTTAACATGTCAAAGGGGCGGTAAAACCACATGGTTGAGACGTTTTTACCACCCCCAACTTCTCTACCTTTAGCTGCAGAGGCAGCAGCTGGGGTGTTCACATGCTGTGGCTGCAACTGGAGGTATACCAAGGGTGAATGGGGGTGCACTGCAACTACCCCGCAACTGTGTGCATTGCACGGTTGCGGTGTAGTGATGCTGCATTTACGGGCTTAAAACAGGTAGTAAAGAGGCAACATAATGCCTCTTTACGGCCTGTCAAATGCCTCTGAAAAGCAATCTGTGCATGGATTGCTTTTCAGAGAAGCAGCAGTCCTTGCTATCAAACAAGCCCTACAAAATCCATTGTCATGGTACAGGAATGGGGGGGGCAGGATTAAAAGTAACATACATACAGACTACAGACACAGGCTTACACATGCATACACATACATACCAGGGTTGCCAACTTTCAGTAAATTTACGAAGTTTGTAAAATCCGTACTTTTTTCATCTGTCCTTGAATGTCCATTGCGGACATGTAGGCTGCATGTCTGTAACGGACATTCATGGACAAATGCAAAAAGTATGGATTTTACAAACTCTTTGTAAATTTACTGAAAGTTGGCAAACCTGATACACACACGCACACAGACAGACAGTCACATGTGCACACACATACAGACAGACAGTCACATGTGCACACACACACATACACAGTCACATGTGCACACACACACACACACACACATACAGACAGACAGTCACATGTGCACACACACACATACACAGTCACATGTGCACACACACACACACACACATACAGACAGACAGTCACATGTGCACACACATACAGACAGACAGTCACATGTGCACACACACACATACACAGTCACATGTGCACACACACACACACACACACATACAGACAGACAGTCACATGTGCACGCACACACACACACACATACATACAGACAGACAGTCACATGTGCACGCACACACACACACACACACATACATACAGACAGACAGTCACATGTGCACGCACACACACACACACACACACATACATACAGACAGACAGTCACATGTGCACGCACACACACACATACATACAGACAGACAGTCACATGTGCACACACACACACATACAGACAGACAGTCACATGTGCACGCACACACACACACACACACACACACATACATACAGACAGACAGTCACATGTGCACGCACACACACACACACACACATACATACAGACAGACAGTCACATGTGCACACACACACGCACACACACATACAGACAGTCACATGTGCGCACACACACACACACACAGACAGTCACATGTGCACACACACACACACACACACAGAGACAGTCACATGTGCACACACACACAGACAAATGTATAAAGCCATTTTAAAAAAAAATAATGTAGCTTCTAGCTCAGTACCTTTTCAGATTTCTCTTTAGCCGGGTACTGCACTCTAGGGGGAAGCAGAGAGCACAGCACACTCCTCTGCACTTCACTTTCATTTTTGAAGCCGACAGAGCTTCTCACAGTTCGGCAGGAGAGCTCATCTGACAGCCTTCTCTCCACTGACCCCCGCGGCACACCTGAAAACCTCTGACGGCACACCAGTGTGCCGCGGCACACTGGTTGAGAAAGGCTGACCTAAGGAATTCAAGATATTCCCAAGTTGAGAATAATATTAATAATGTCTCATATGGTGTTTTAATGTAAACATTTGGAAATTTAAAGTTTTTAAGAATTGGCGACGAGTATTGCTCTGTTTTAAAAGATGCATGTTTAGCCATAAAAAAAGAGAAAATAAGGAAAATATAAATGTTCATACACAAATAACGATGTACAAACAATGAAAATAAAGTGACTTAGTGCACACAATAAAGTGCAATCAATATTGAACAAAAGTCCCAAAGAAATTTCAACAAAACTCCAAATTCTGTGCGGACATGAATGCCAGAAAGAAAGGTGCTGAAAGTAGTGTCCAAGTAGCAGGATAGATGAGAAAGCCACCACCTCCTATCTATATCCTGCTTACCGGATGGGATGGATCCCTATAATGAGGAATCAAATGCGCTTGTGGCTTTACAGCCCAGATGGCAATCAATCGATCCAGCAAGCAAAGGGTCCTCACTTCTTAGTAAGCAATCTAGCTTTCCCCTTTATGTTCACATTACCGCTCTCCAGCAAGTCACCATGTAGATATCCAAAAGGAAAAAAGAATCGACATAGAGCAGTATTGCAAACAAAGCTGATTTAATAAGAAAATGTCAGTTTCACTCACATTTAGTAGAATAACAGTAAGCGTTTTAAATGTCTCTAGCCGGCCGGCTTTCTCGTATCGCTCGTTCCTTCCGGATGGCGATGAGGTACACACAATAGTGGCGTCAGCACGCCGCTCCTCCCTACGCCGTTTCGTCCTATCGTGGACTTCTTCCAGGGGCACGAGCGGCGTGCTGACTCGCCACTTGATATTCGTTAGCAACGCCCTAGGTCCGCCCAGTTCTGACATCATGTGACCTGGCGTGCCGATCCGCCATCTTGGAATTGGGATCGCTTGCCCTTATTAGTGATATCACATAATAAGGGTGCGGAGAGATGTATATTAAGTGAATTTTCTGCTGGGATTCAAATACGAGCCACAAGGAATAGACAAACAAGGGTGGCAATGTCAATAACCTCGAATAACCCTCCCACATCAGTACATCAATCTCCGAATTTAATGATATCTCAGCATATCCATATTGAAAGTTCAGAGCTTAAATTTGCATAAGTTAAACATGTATATGTAACAAAAATATATGTATGTGAAATTAAAAGTTATTTTAATTAATTCAATTATGTTAAAAACAACTATGCATTAAAATTGATTGTTTGCCAATAGGTGGCAGTGTATCTCAGTTCCAATTCATTTTAAATAAATAAAGAATAATTGGAACATATTCATAAAAATTATAGCCAGCCTCATATAAATTAATAATAAAGGGCCGTCTAAAATAACGAAATAAATATTAATAATGATAAAAAATTTATAATAATAAAAAATATAATTAATAATTTGAATATGACAATTCAGTCTGCACCGAGGATACATCACACATTGTTGCGTAAGTAATGCAGACCTAATATGTCAGATAAATATACTTTATGCCTCCAAATTATAACCTTATATAAAAACGTGTAAGCCTTAATGTCATATGACTGTAAAAAAGGTTAAAAATCTATATCCCCCTTCTAAAGTTTGAATTTGAAGTCCAGATTTACCAGGATGTCAGATCTGGTTCACACACAATTTCTCAATTAACCATTGTCTATAAATGCGTTAACATCTGTGTCAACATTTAATCCATAGGGGACATAAGTTCGGACTCGATATATCCAAGACATTTCAAGTCTGGACAGCTCCCTTACTAGAGAACTCCCCCTCCAATGGGATTCAAATTTGTCTATACCCAAGAAGAGGGTGCCCTCCGGATCTCGGTTATGGTGCTGATCATAGTGTTGTGACACAGAATGATTCGGGTAACCAGATCGTATGTTTGCAATATGCTCCCCTAATCGTACCTGCATGGATCGTTTGGTCCTTCCTATGTATTGTTGTCCACATGGACATTCCAAGAGGTAAACTATACCCGTTGAGCTACATGTAATAAACGGCTCGATTTTATGTCCCATGGACGTGCTGGTTGAAACAAAATTTGCAGTTTTTTTCGTTTTAACTTTATTGAGGGTGCAAACCTGACACCTCCGACATTGGTGATATCCTGTGAGACCCCTCTGAAAAAATTAGACTTTTTTATCAGGAGGGTCTACTACATTAGGGGCAACTCTGTCTCTTAAAGATGGTACACCCCTAAAAATTACCCGAGGGTTAACAGGCAAAAAGGTTTTTAAGATCCTGTCACTACCTAATATGTGCCAGTGCCTCTTTATTATTTTCTTGATCATATAGTGTTGAGTAGAGTAGGTAGTGATAAAGGGCACAATAGGCCCTACCTGATTGGTCTTGGGGACAGTTTCCAACAACTGAGATCTATCTATGTCGGCCACCTCTTTCAAAGTATTTTCAAGAATTTCTGGGTCATATCCCTTTTCAGATAGCCTATCTTTGAGGGTGGAGGCTTGAATATTATAGTCATCCAGGGTAGTACAGTTCCTCCTCATTCTGACAAATTGGCTCCTAGGAACCGATTTCAACCAATTATCATGGTGGCAGCTCCCTATCGGTATATATGAATTTCTATCAGTTTTTTTGAAAAACGTTTTTGTCTTGAGCTGGCCTTCTTCATTTCTTATTGTTAGATCAAGAAAATTGATTGTTTCCTGGCTCGCTTCATGTGTGAGACGTATTCCCCTATTGTTGACATTAAGGGCAGATATAAATTCTTCCAATTGGAGTTTGGTGCCTGTCCATAGGAGGAGGACATCATCAATATATCTGGCCCATAGCCTGATGTGGGGACTCAGGTCACCATAGACGACGTCCTCCTCCCATTTGGCCATAAATAAATTGGCCAGACTCGGCGCATATTTTGCACCCATCGCGACACCACGTGTTTGCCTATAGTAGTTATGATTGAACCAAAAATAGTTATGGCTAGCCGCGTACTCAAGAAGCTCTATAAGAAAGGTCTTCTGGTTGGGAGGAAGGTCAGAGTCACCTCTCTGACCTTCCTCCCAACCAGAAGACCTTTCTTATAGAGCTTCTTGAGTACGCGGCTAGCCATAACTATTTTTGGTTCAATCATAACTACTATAGGCAAACACGTGGTGTCGCGATGGGTGCAAAATATGCGCCGAGTCTGGCCAATTTATTTATGGCCAAATGGGAGGAGGACGTCGTCTATGGTGACCTGAGTCCCCACATCAGGCTATGGGCCAGATATATTGATGACGTCCTCCTCCTATGGACAGGCACCAAACTCCAATTGGAAGAATTTATATCTGCCCTTAATGTCAACAATAGGGGAATACGTCTCACACATGAAGCGAGCCAGGAAACAATCAATTTTCTTGATCTAACAATAAGAAATGAAGAAGGCCAGCTCAAGACAAAAACGTTTTTCAAAAAAACTGATAGAAATTCATATATACCGATAGGGAGCTGCCACCATGATAATTGGTTGAAATCGGTTCCTAGGAGCCAATTTGTCAGAATGAGGAGGAACTGTACTACCCTGGATGACTATAATATTCAAGCCTCCACCCTCAAAGATAGGCTATCTGAAAAGGGATATGACCCAGAAATTCTTGAAAATACTTTGAAAGAGGTGGCCGACATAGATAGATCTCAGTTGTTGGAAACTGTCCCCAAGACCAATCAGGTAGGGCCTATTGTGCCCTTTATCACTACCTACTCTACTCAACACTATATGATCAAGAAAATAATAAAGAGGCACTGGCACATATTAGGTAGTGACAGGATCTTAAAAACCTTTTTGCCTGTTAACCCTCGGGTAATTTTTAGGGGTGTACCATCTTTAAGAGACAGAGTTGCCCCTAATGTAGTAGACCCTCCTGATAAAAAAGTCTCATTTTTTCAGAGGGGTCTCACAGGATATCACCAATGTCGGAGGTGTCAGGTTTGCACCCTCAATAAAATTAAAACGAAAAAAACTGCAAATTTTGTTTCAACCAGCACGTCCATGGGACATAAAATCGAGCCGTTTATTACATGTAGCTCAACGGGTATAGTTTACCTCTTGGAATGTCCATGTGGACAACAATACATAGGAAGGACCAAACGATCCATGCAGGTACGATTAGGGGAGCATATTGCAAACATACGATCTGGTTACCCGAATCATTCTGTGTCACAACACTATGATCAGCACCATAACCGAGATCCGGAGGGCACCCTCTTCTTGGGTATAGACAAATTTGAATCCCATTGGAGGGGGAGTTCTCTAGTAAGGGAGCTGTCCAGACTTGAAATGTCTTGGATATATCGAGTCCGAACTTATGTCCCCTATGGATTAAATGTTGACACAGATGTTAACGCATTTATAGACAATGGTTAATTGAGAAATTGTGTGTGAACCAGATCTGACATCCTGGTAAATCTGGACTTCAAATTCAAACTTTAGAAGGGGGATATAGATTTTTAACCTTTTTTACAGTCATATGACATTAAGGCTTACACGTTTTTATATAAGGTTATAATTTGGAGGCATAAAGTATATTTATCTGACATATTAGGTCTGCATTACTTACGCAACAATGTGTGATGTATCCTCGGTGCAGACTGAATTGTCATATTCAAATTATTAATTATATTTTTTATTATTATAAATTTTTTATCATTATTAATATTTATTTCGTTATTTTAGACGGCCCTTTATTATTAATTTATATGAGGCTGGCTATAATTTTTATGAATATGTTCCAATTATTCTTTATTTATTTAAAATGAATTGGAACTGAGATACACTGCCACCTATTGGCAAACAATCAATTTTAATGCATAGTTGTTTTTAACATAATTGAATTAATTAAAATAACTTTTAATTTCACATACATATATTTTTGTTACATATACATGTTTAACTTATGCAAATTTAAGCTCTGAACTTTCAATATGGATATGCTGAGATATCATTAAATTCGGAGATTGATGTACTGATGTGGGAGGGTTATTCGAGGTTATTGACATTGCCACCCTTGTTTGTCTATTCCTTGTGGCTCGTATTTGAATCCCAGCAGAAAATTCACTTAATATACATCTCTCCGCACCCTTATTATGTGATATCACTAATAAGGGCAAGCGATCCCAATTCCAAGATGGCGGATCGGCACGCCAGGTCACATGATGTCAGAACTGGGCGGACCTAGGGCGTTGCTAACGAATATCAAGTGGCGAGTCAGCACGCCGCTCGTGCCCCTGGAAGAAGTCCACGATAGGACGAAACGGCGTAGGGAGGAGCGGCGTGCTGACGCCACTATTGTGTGTACCTCATCGCCATCCGGAAGGAACGAGCGATACGAGAAAGCCGGCCGGCTAGAGACATTTAAAACGCTTACTGTTATTCTACTAAATGTGAGTGAAACTGACATTTTCTTATTAAATCAGCTTTGTTTGCAATACTGCTCTATGTCGATTCTTTTTTCCTTTTGGATATCTACATGGTGACTTGCTGGAGAGCGGTAATGTGAACATAAAGGGGAAAGCTAGATTGCTTACTAAGAAGTGAGGACCCTTTGCTTGCTGGATCGATTGATTGCCATCTGGGCTGTAAAGCCACAAGCGCATTTGATTCCTCATTATAGGGATCCATCCCATCCGGTAAGCAGGATATAGATAGGAGGTGGTGGCTTTCTCATCTATCCTGCTACTTGGACACTACTTTCAGCACCTTTCTTTCTGGCATTCATGTCCGCACAGAATTTGGAGTTTTGTTGAAATTTCTTTGGGACTTTTGTTCAATATTGATTGCACTTTATTGTGTGCACTAAGTCACTTTATTTTCATTGTTTGTATATATATACGGCTATATCTCTAATTTTGTGATACAATTGGGATAGAAACTGTATTTAAGTCATACCACAGCAGCGCAGCATAATTTTATTTTATATTTGCACTTGATGTTTATCCAACATTTTTTTTGCTGCAGCAGCAATTATATATATTCGTTTATTTACATTGTGTTACTATTTAATCAATTTAATTTCCACAATTTTTTAGACCAGCGCAGTATCACTAGAACAACAAATAACGATGTGTTTTTTTTAAAAAAACACTAATAAACGCACATTTGAATGTGCTGGAAGTATATTTTTGATTAACAATGTGTGGCTTCTTATTTCTATGATTAATACCAGTATATTTGATAATTTGGTGTAGTTACATTGACAGTGTATTGGAAAATGTGTGTAGCAGAGCCACATCACAAAATAATACACTACATAGATCAAGGAAAGACTTTAACAGCACTTTTGCACATCTGCTTAGTTTGCAATAGTTGAGGAAATGATAAATATTAGTAGAATAACATTTGCAAACAGAATAATGAACACAGACAACCGTAGGTCCAGAAATTATTTTTATAAGAAACAAAAATTATTTTTACACATTCTCAAGGACATGTTGCTGCCAAGGCACTGCCCCCCTACCCACAAAGTAGTCAACATACTGGTCCCGGACAAGACGGACATTCTGGGAGGAGACAGCAGCACAAACACTTTCCAGAGTTGGCATCACTGCCTCTTCATCTGGCCGTAAAAATGAGGGGTCATCAGTATGCCCGGAGCCAATGTAGTTGCTAGCATTCCTCCTTAAAAAAATATGGAGGATGCAGCAGCATAACACTACATGGTTGAGCTTATATTCTGCCAAGTTAATGGCAGTTAAAAAAGTCTAAAATGACTCGATAATATGCCAAAGGTGTTTTCCACCACCCTTCTGGCACAAGAGAATCAATAATTAAAAACGCGTTGCTCAGGGGTGAGGTTCCTCATAGGAAAGGGCTTCAGAAGATGTTCCCCAAGAGCAAAGGCCTCATCTGCCACAAAAACGAAATTGAGGCCCTCCACATTGTCCTGAGTATGTGGCAAATGTAATGTGCCATTCTGTAGATGACAGTAGAACCCTGTATGCTTCATGACACCTCCATCAGAGTGGCGCCCATTCATACTCACATCCACATACAGGAACTCATAGTTCGCTGACACAACAGCAAGCAGAACTATGCTGCAAAATCCCTTATAGTTAAAAAAATAAGATCCTGAGTCAGGTGGTGGGACAATCCTCACATTTTTGCCATCAATAGCACCCCCACAGTTGGGAAAAAAATCCACAGATTGGCAAACTGGGCCGCCACATCCTGCCATTGCTAGGGATTGGAAAGAAACTGTGGAGTCAAGCAAAGAAAAATGTGTTACTATTTGAGCACATACAATTGCAAGCTATTTTGACACATACATTCTAGGGGCAAGATAAAAAAATAAAATTTAAAGCAGTATGTTGACAAAAAAGAAAAAAAGTTATACGTATATGCTTCTTTACTCTCTCTGGTGGTACATTACAATAATTTTATGGAGATGAGGTTGAATGGGTAGAGTTTTGGGAGTGTGGTAATAACCCTCTCCACTTCCATGTGACCAAAATGGGGAACAAATGAAGGTACATTTTGCAAGTCGTTTTTTTAAGATTGGCAGCCCAGTGGGCAGATAAGAAGTGACATAATATATACAAAAACAAAAAAACAAATCATAATAAGCAGATTTTAACATGCATAATTTTACGATTTACAAAAAATGGAGACCAGAAATTAAGGGCCAGATTCACGTAGAGCAGCGCAAATTAAGTTACTCCAAACGTATGTCATTTAAGTTACGGCGCCTTAATTTTGTGTCGTAAGTGCCGTATCCACAGCGCATTTGCGCCCAAATTTGCGCCAGCGTAACTTAAATCCCGAGGCGTAAGGCGGGGTTATTGCAAGTGGGAAGGAAGTGGGCGTGCTCCATTGTAATGAGCCGTGACCCCATGCAAATGAAGGGCTGGCCGTACTGCGCATGTGCGCACGAATCTGCACCTCACTGGGCATGCTCAGAACTCGGCTCGGCGCAATCAGTGAGATAGGTAAAAGGCCAAGCGTACTTAGTTTGAGAATCGCCCTGTGTATAAATAGCCCCAGACAAACACACTTCCCTTGCAAAAGTACATCCCTGTTTTCCCCTTCCTAAAGCAAGTTGATTTTGCTCTGTCGTCTGTTGGTGTGTGTTGGTGAGTGTAGTGTTAGATAAAAGATTTGGAGGAGTAGTAGATTGTAGTAGCTGTGTTTTTTTCTGAGTGTTTTTTCTGTTTGTTTTTTTGGTGTTTGTTTTTGAATTTGTATTAGCTGTCTGCTTGTGTGGTTTGATTTTTGTGTGTGTTTGTTCTGTGAGTATTTGTTCTGTGAGTATTTGTGTTTGTTTGTTCTGTGAGTATTTGTGTTTGTTTGTTGTGTTTGTTTTTTGTGTTTGGTGCTGAGTGTTGGGTGTTATGGCACCGAAGCGCAGGAAGTTGAATTTTTCTGTGAGAGAAAAGCAGATACTTGCTAGGGCCATCACCCGTTTCGGGCGTTATTTGCATGGCCCTGAGAGCCGGGACACCACCCCGGCCAGGAGGAAGGAGATCGTTCAGCGAATTACTGATCAGATCAATGCGGAGGGGGGCAGAGACGAGGACCCCCAGTGGGATTCAGAAGAAGATCAACGATCTTAGGAGCCTGGTCCGGGAGAAGATGGCCATGATAAATGCCCATGCCACGGGCACTGGAGGAGGACCACCCTGCTCCGTCAGGCTGACTGAGGAGGAATGGGCAGTGGCCCGGTGCTTCCATAGCCAGCAGTTGGTGGGCCTGCCTGGCTTTGAATCTGATGCTCCTGTGAGGACAGGTAATTTTTGGGTTTTTCAATCTGGTGAGTAGCATGTGTGGGTGGGGGAAGGGAATATGTACCAAGTGTGTGGATCCTCCAACCTGTGAATGTTTTGTGTCCTCCACAGATGGCCAGGAGATTGCTGGGCCATCAGGCCAGGAGGTTGCTGGGCCATCAGGCCAGGCTGCACCACCCCCAGGACAACAGGCTGCAGAAGAGCCCCAAGAATGGCAGGAGTCCCCAGGGGAGGGGAGTGGCCACACCTCACATCATGAGGAGGTTGAGGGGGAGGAGGATGAGGGGGGGAGGATGAGGATGAAGATATGTACATTGCCAGGGAAATCCTTTTGGCTTCGGATGTGGTTCCCCCTGAGGCTACCCCTGAGGCTGGCAGCAGTCAGGCCACCATCAGGGTTAGCCCCTCCCACTCCTCCCCCAACAGGCCTCCCCCCACAAGGGTCTCTCTCTCCCCTCCTCCCAGGCCACAAGACTCAGCTGCAGGCAGGAAGGCTACCCATAAGACCAGGGGGGCCAATCTGCGGAGGGACCATGCCCTTCAGACCCGCCATCTGGGTCAGATCAACCGGACTTTGACCCAGATGGAGGACAGCCTGGGCTCAATTAAGGAATCACTCACTGATGTGGCCACAAACTCCTTGGCGGTCATCACATGCATTTGTGAGCTGCAGACCGCAAAAACAGGCGTGGCCCAGGAGGTGAGTGCCCTGACCCAGGCTGTCCAGGACAACACCCGGGCTGTCCAGGCCAATACGGCTGCCCTCACACTGAGTCTGAACAGGATAGCAGTGGCCTTGGAGGGCAGGCCAGCAGGAGGACAGTCACCAGGGGAGGCTCCTCCTTCCCCTGCTCACCCCCCATGAGTCTCCTCCTTCCCCTGCTTCCCCCCCCAGGAGTCTCCCCTGGTTGGCCGTGGCCGTGGCCGGCCAAGGCGTAGCTCACGCCATCGCCGTTAAGTTTGGGGGTACTTTTTTTTTTTTTTTTATATTATACTGTGCTTATGATTTGTTTTATGTGTGTGAATGATGTATGAATGTGGGGGTGGCATTCCTGATTAAATAAGGGTGTCGCCCTCAGTATGCACAGTGACATAATTGGAGCCGTGGCGTGGCGTTACTGCTCCCAAGTACCATTGGGGGTACTTGGATCTAATCCAATTAGATGTGCATGTGATGTGTCTGTGCTAGGGACCACAGTGGGTGTGCATGCATGCATTCTCATTGTGCCATGATTAATGTGTGTGTTTACTGTGCAAAGATGCATTCTGCGAGGCCTCTCCTGACTGCTGTTCCCTCAGAAGAGGGGGTACCCTCGGTTACTAAAGTCACTAGTATAGTTATGAGCATGGATGCCCCTGGCATGTTGGCATACAGATTGTTGTCCTGCAAGTGTGTGTGCTCAGCTCTTCCTTAATGGTGTTGCTTTAGCTGACCTTTACACGGCTGGTGCAAAGTTAGGGCACCTTTTATAAAGTGTAATTTTACACCATGAAACTAGCAGATGCGCACAGGGCGTAGCCTACGCCGCACACACTTAATTTTGTGGATCGCCTTATCTTCCTCATTTGCATCTTTGCCTATCAAAACAGTGGTGTGGCTAGCGTATTTTGCGCTCGAAGAAGCGCCGGTGTAATTCTTTTAGGTAGGACGGAAAAAAATGGATTTCAGGCGTATATCGTTTTCAGGATACGGCGCAAAGATACGCGCGACGCTTTTTTCAATTACGCCGCGCATCTCGAGATAAGTCGGCATAAGTGCTTTGTGAATCTGGCCCAATGAGTGTACTGCATGCTAGTGACTACATGCTTTGGAGAATTCTGGCAGAAATCTTACAACAACATGAGGTGATTCAGCATTTTGGGGAGGGGTGGGTTACAAAAGAGTTTGTGCACCCCAAAAAAAGGATCTTTTGCACTCTGCATGAATTTGAGGACAACAATACAAATGTGACACGGTTTAAGGGAAATATGTTTTAATATGCTAGGTGTGGATGTGCCCAGGGTAGCATGCTGGGGAGGTTAGTGAAGGCAAATATGCATGTAGGCCAAGAAAAAGATTCAGCATGCAAAAAGAGGACATTCACAGCAAATTACAAAAATGGGAATGATGTAAGAAAAAATACATAATAAAACATTATAAAAAATGAAGTAGATAGAATGTGATATTACAGAAAATAACTTACCCGAACATAGTCCTTCTGCAGGACTTGAATAATGGCACAACAAGTCTCAGGAATTATGACTCCCAGAGCCTGGGGAGAGATCCCAGTGGTGAACTTTATATCCTGGAGACTTCTCCCTGTCGCCAAGTAGCGCAAAGTGGCTATGAGCCTTGCTCTGCTGGAATAACAGTCCTCATACAGGTGTCCTGCTTCCTAATATAGGGGGACAGCAAATATAAAAGATGCTCAAAGCAGGAGTCCGTCATCCGCAGATAGTTACGAAAATCATTAGGATTATTCTCCTGGAGCTCCGTTAGCAATGGCATATGGCAAAATTGGTCACGATGAAGCAACCAATTTTTGGTCCAAACAGTCCTCCTCCTACTCCTGGACCTGGACCGGGCTTGAGTTATAGCCAGAACTCCAAGCCCATAAACAGCACGCTCTCTCATAGGATTGCGCTACATGTCTGCTTAACGAACGGCCGCTCAGAAATAAACAAAATTGCACAAAACTGAAAATCGCGAATCCACACAGACGAAACTTCTACTAACTCTCGATTAGCAGAAGGAGCCCAAAGGGTGACACCAGAGAATTTAACTTCCTCTTTTGAACTATCGACAGTACGTTGAAACGTCACTACGCTCTTGTTTGTTGCCGAAAAAGTCAGATCGTGTATATGCTATGGTTCACAGCCAACTCCCTTCGGACAAAAATCCAAGGAAAAGTTTGTTTGAAGTCCGACCGTGTGTACAAGGCTTAAGTTAAAAAACAAACATGCCAGGTTGGCAAATTTAGGAGTAATGAATCTCTCATGAATATTGAGTTTCCTAGTGAAGGTTGGATTCTAGGCAAGGTGTAGATTATGGGACAACACATGCTGTAAAATCAGTGGAAAGATATCCAAATTCATCTTATTCCACTGTATCAGACAGCTGGAATATTGTTTGCCTTCTGATGACTTTTAAAGTGGACAGAATACACAAGTTTGTGTCTCTCCCATTGTTAATTGGGTCAACTATTGTTTCTGTCTGTCTGCTAGTATTGTGTCCCCTCCACCTTGTTAGCAAACTAATATAAGATGTTATGTGTTTATACGTATGATAATGTGTAATGTACTTTGTTCTGAACTTGGTAGTGGGCAGTCTGACCTGGAGTGAGATCTTTGTTTAATCACAACATTGTCTGGGTGGACACTGAGTCACACTTTCGGACCAGCTCACGCCAATATACGTTGGCACTTTGAAGAGGGATATCTTTATTATGGCAGCAGCTAACTGCCATAACCCCCGGTATCCTCACCACAAGACCGTATTCACCGCAAGATCACTTTTAATAGCGGTGGGAGAGGTACCCCCCTTCTACGTCGCTCCGGTGCCCTCCGCCGCCGGTAGCGGTGGAGGCGATCGGATCCTTTTTCCTGCTTAGTATGGAGACAATTAAGGGGATAATGGCCCCCACCCTTCTCCATATCGTTGCAGGGTGGGAGCAGCGTCAAAACATGACTTCCATCTACAAAAGAAAATTTCAAATGACACATTTTTTATTTATTTGTATTGCATTTTAGTGTAAATATCTGTGATCTGTGGCTGGGGAATGAGGACAGATTCCTCTCCTCCCTAAATCTTGAGCTGCCACTGGGGAGATTAGCCAGCTGCTCCATTTCCTGTACCCTGGACACACGTATTCATCCATCTAAGCTCATCCTGTGCAGTACCAGGTTTGTCAAAGTGAGTTAGCACTTGCTACATCTGCCATTAGACCTCCATTTCCATAGCTGCAGGTGGAGGTGGGCAAAGCACATTGTCCCTCTGACCCATTGCCGACACTTCAGCCAGGATTTCAGAACTGTTGGTTGGTACTTCCTGATAGTCCCAGGCACAGGTAGCCATGTCCTGCTGCTGTGCATAGTCCAGCAGCCAACTGTAGGCGATCTCCAGCTCCCATTCCTGAACAGCTAGAAACTCCAAATCTTCCTGTGCCCATACCACTTCCGAGACACTCAGCCTCTGGTCTCTGTACTCCAAGATTTCCTACAAACTCCACTCCAGATTGACAAGATAGCGTTCAAACAAATGTTTTATTGCATGATCACATCACAAAGTAGTGCAATGTTTCGGAGCCAAACAGGGCCCCTATGTCTTTATCACAAGCCTGACGAAGGGGCCCTGCATGGCTCCAAAACGTTGCACTACTTTGTGATGTGTTCATGCAATAAAAAATCAGTTTAAACGCTATCTTGGCATGCTGGCAAATATCTACATTGTGACTTTTTTTAACCAGTTTTCAACTGGCCATTCCTGCAACACCCAAATCCTTTTGAGCTTTATCCAGGAACGTGTACGATGGGAATATGGAGTATTACAAGACCTCTGCCCCACACCCGTGGCAGTTCCAGAGGCCCAGGTTGAGGAGGTGGAGGTTCTTCCTCAGCACCAGATCAGGATCCAGGGGGAGAAGGAAGAGGATGTGGTCTTCTTCCCCCCGCCCCATTGTTAATTGGGTCACCTATTGTTTCTGTCTGTCTGCTAGTATTGTGTCCCTGCCACCTTGTTAGCAAACTATTGTGAGATGTTATGTGTTTATACTTATAATATGTGTAATGTACTTTGTTCTGACCCTGGTGCCGGGCAGTCTGATCTGGAGTAGGATCTCTGTTTAATCACAACATTGTCTGGGTAGACACTGAGTCACCTAGGTGGCTAGTTGTTTCATTAGCTTACTGTTCATAGTATATGTTGGCTGTTGTTTAACCACTTTAGCCCCAGAGGATTTGGCTGCCAAATGACCAGGCCACTTTTTACGATTCGGCACTGCGTTGCTTTAACTGAATTGCGTGGTCATGCGCCGTGGCTCCCAAACAAAATTGACGTCCTTTTTTTCCCACAAGAGCTTTCTTTTGGTGGTATTTTTTATAAACAAAAAAGAGCGACAATTTTGAAAAAAATATATATATTTTTTACATTTTGCTATAATAAATATTTTCAAAAAATATATAAAAAAAAAAAAAAATTCCTCAGTATAGGCCGATATGTATTCTTCTATATATTTTTGGTAAAAAAATCACAATAAGCGTTTATTGATTGGTTTGCGCACAAGTTATAGCATCTACAAAATAGGGGGTAATTTTATGGCATTTTTATTATAATTTCTTTTTTTTTACTAGTAATGGCGGCGATCTGCAATTTTTATCATGACTGCGTCATTATGGCAGACACTTTTGACGCCATTTTGGGACCATTGTCACTTATACAGCGATCAGTGCTATAAAAATGCACTGATTACCGTGTTAATGATACAGGCAGGGAAGGGGTTAACCACTAGGGGGCAAGGAAGGGGGTTAAGTGTGTCCTAGGGAGTGATTCTAATTGTGTGGGGGCTGGGCTACCAGTGACACAACACTGATCACTGCTCCCGGTGACAGGGAGCAGTAGATCAATGTCCTGTCACAAGGCAGAACAGGGAGATGCCTTGTTTACACTGGCATCTCCCCATTCTGCAGCTCCGTGACACGATCGCGGGTAACCAGCGGACATCGAGTCTGCGCAGCCGTGCCATTCTGCTGACGTATATGTACAGGATGCGGCCGGCAAGTGGTTAATTATGTTAAGTAAATTCCTGTTTACAGTTTGTATTGTTAAAGTAATATGATAAGGAGGGGAATATCCTCCTGTGGGGTCTAAAGTACTGTATGTATCAGAGTTTCAATAAACTCATTCTTTTGGAGTTTACTTCAACATCTTGTCTGTGTACGATACTTGGGGTAACAGGGACAGTATTTGCTCTCAGTCTGCTGGAATGGTTTGGAGGGCAGGAGGCACTGTAAGGTGAAAGCACTTGATTGGGGTGCCAATCGGTTCCGTCACAGTATGCAGCTATGATGTGTACTGCTTGAGGAGAAAGGCAAGAGAGAGATGTGTAATTTGTAATGTGGTGCAGCCAAAGCACAGTAGAAAGCTAAACATATATCGGACTCTATACATACTGTCTATCAGGAAAATAGACATTCTTTTCAACAACATGTATAATCAGGGTGAGGAGAGGAACTTATTGTTATCCTATAATAATATATGCCTCCTCTTTTTATTTTATAAAACTTTTTACCTGTTAAAAAAAAGATATTATCCTTAGCACCAAACTTGAAGCAGCTCTCACCAGGCATAGAGCTATTTCCTCTTTCTGCAACAAACTTCCAATTTTTATTGCATTATTATCATCCCACCAGCTCTGCCAGCAATAGCAAAACCAGCAATTTGATCATATATTGACTGCCTCCTGGTCTCAGAAGCACACAATAAGAACAATTGGTGCTATACTTGTTATCTGCCTCAGTGACCATGGGAAAAAAAAACAAGCTTTTTTTTCTATACACCTCGCTAGATGTTCTCATGTGAAAAAAGAGTATTAGGCGCATTGAAACAATTACTCTCGATTTTCCAAAAGAACCATAGTGAGGACATTTGCAAACCAGGGCCAGTTTGTTTTCACCATAAACTGGAGTAAGATAACAATTGCAGATTTTTTTGCCATAACGCAGTTTGCTTACTTTTAATAATAACTGATCAGATTTCAGTTTTCATTAGTTTGACCAATCTCTGCTGTTGAGAACTGAATTAGGATCGATTGCCATAGGTTGCTAAATAACCTTGTTCTTTATAAGAAGTTACTGAGCCATTAAAGTGAACCTATCAGTCATGATATGCTTTTAAAGCTGAACTCAGGTTACAAAAACTTCCATTTAAATCTATTTCTCAATAGCCACAGAAAATATAAATCTGCTTTGCGTGCACCAAAAACCTTTGCAAACCCAGATATTTTCGTATGCAAGTAGTGGTGCCATTTTTACTGGGCTGTACATAACTGGTACAAAGAGCCAAGCTGTGGGAGGTATGAAGCAGGTCCATCCAGTACAAGTTGCCTGCAGATAACTACTGGAGGAGTAAGGATACAAAGCCATAATGATAATGTCAGCATTCTCATTGTACACATTCCTGGATTAGGCTTAGAAGTTACGGGTGTTGCAGCAACAACCAGCTTGAGACTGGAAACATCCCAAGTCAATGCACATCTTTGCCAGCACACCACAGATCAAAAAGTACTGCCTGAAAATGTTATTGTAGAATGATCACATCCCAATTGACTGCATCATTTCAACACCCCCTTTGTCAGGCACGTGAAGGATACAAGGCCAGTCACCCTGCGCAAAGGGTGAGAGCAGCAGTGACTAGTCTTTATTATAGAAAACTCATGCACAGACACAACATTTCATGTTGGGTTACTACACAGATTTTGAAGAAATAAACAAAGCACATTAAGTTTCAAGTAATAATACAGATGCCTCTTAGGTCGCGTACACACGATCGGTTAAACTGATGAGAACGGTCTGATGGACTGTTTTCATCGGTCCAAACCGATCGTGTGTGGGCGCCATCGGTTATTTAACCATCGGTTAAAAAAAAGCCAACTTGTTTTAAATCTAACCGATGGATTCCTAACCGATAAAAAAAAAAAACGATTGTTAGTAGACACAACCATCGGTTAAAAATCCACGCATGCTCAGACTAAATTAGGGGACGGGATCGCTCATTCTGGTAAAACTAGCGTTCGTTATGGAGATGGCACGTTCTACATTTTTAAAATTAGTGCCTCGTTTATTTATTTTTTTACCAAAAATATGTAGAAGAATACGTATCGGCCTAGACTGAGAAATTTTTTTTTTTTTTTTTAAATTGGGCTATTTATTATAGCAACAAGTAAAAAATATAGTATTTTTTTTCAAAATTGTCGCTCTTTTTTGTTTATAGCACAAAAAATAAATACCGCAGAGGTGATTAAATACCACCAAAAGAAAGCTCTACTTGTGGGGAAAAAAGGACATCAATTTTGTTTGGGAGCCACGTCGCACGACTGCGCAATTGTCAGTTAAAGCAACGCAGTGCCGGAAGCTGAAATTTCACCTGGGCAGGAGGGGGGTATATGTGCCCAGTAAGCAAGTGGTTACATTTCCTTTTTTTTATCAAGTTATCACAACATTTTGTTTTTGTAAAATTTTAGTTTTTTTTATCAAGTTATGACAAGAAATTTTGTTTACCCCCCCAAGGAGGTTGTGTCCTTGGTTAATTACACATTGTATTTCTGAAATGTTTTATGGCTATTCACCAGAAAAACACAATAGACAAGTTTTTAACTTAAATTAAATCTCCATTTATTCTGGATCAAAAAATTAAACATGAAGGGCAACAATTGAGCACTCAGCCAAATCTATGCAAACTTTGGAGCCCAAAGGCACATTCCACCATGATAAACAACAAAATCAATAACATGAGGAGTCCCTCTAATTTGGGTCACAATGTGCTTCCCAAATCCCAGAAATCAGAGGCAGCAGCAGATGTCATACATGACCCCAAGCTGTGGTACTACAACAACCTCAGTTTTCTGGCAGATCAGCTTGAAGCAAGGGATTCACTTTCTGGTCTTTCTTGCAGCCTTCCTTCCACAGCTCCCTGCAGCCTTCCTTCCATGTCTCCCTCCACCGCCCCTTTCCAGGTGGTGAGAATGTGGCAGCAGGAGGAGGAGGTGGAGACTGGGCCGGGTCACTGAGTTGTGTGTTCTCAGTCAGCAGGCCCCTTCTTCCCCTCTGAATCACAGAAGCAAAAATATCCTCTGCCAGGGCCCGTTGTCGCTCATCCATTTTTTGCAGCTGGTCAGCAAGGTAGGTGCTGTAGCCCTCAACAAGGTTAAGGGGGGCCCTCATGATGGAAGCTGCCTCCCTAATGACCTGCAGACACTCCTCCTCCAGCTGGGACATGCGCCTCTATCTTTTTCTTTTTTTAAGTAATATGGTCTAGCATAGCAATGGCCCCCCTATCCGTGAAGTACTCAACATATCTATCACGGGCATCTCGAGCAGTTTGGGGGGCCAAGCCAGTACGGCCAGTGTCCAGGCCAGTCAGGTTCTCAGATGATTGTCTGGCCTCAGGCCCAATGTTGGAAAGGTAGGTTTCTGAATGCCTGCGCAAATAATTATGAAAAATGCAGCAGGTAAAAATCACAGTGTTCAGTTTATATTCCGCCATGTGTATGGCTGTCTGGAACAGGCAGAACCGACTGGACATTATCCCGAAGGTATTCTCGACAACTAGGGTTGTCCCGATACCGATACTAGTATCGGTATCGTGACCGATTCCGAGTATTTGCGGGAGTACTCGTACTCCCGCAAATACCCCCGATACCCAAATATAATACTTCCCCCCCCCGCCGCCGCCGCCGTGACGCCGCATCCCGCCGCCATTCGCCGCATCCCCGCTGCCGCCGACTGTGTCATACGCCGGGAACATTACAGCTTTGAATAGCTGTAATGATTGGCGCCTCGCATAGACACTCCCCCTCGCTCGGGTGAACTGTCCAATCCCGAGCGAGGGGGAGTGTCTATACGCAGCGCCAATCATTACAGCGATTCAAAGTTGTAATGTTCCCGGCGTATGACACAGTCGGAGGCAGCGGGGATGCAGGTAAGTGGGACATGGCTGCATGGGGGGAGACGCTGGATACATGGGGGGGAGACGCTGGATGGGGGGAGACGCTGGATACATGGGGAGGAGACGCTGGATGGGGGGAGACGCTGGATACATGGGGGGGAGACGCTGGATACATGGGGGGGAGACGCTGGATGGGGGGAGACGCTGGATACATGGGGGGGAGACGCTGGATACATGGGGGGGAGACGCTGGATACATGGGGGGAGACGCTGGATACATGGGGGGAGACGCTGGATACATGGGGGGAGACGCTGGATACATGGGGGGAGACGCTGGATGGGGGGAGACGCTGGATACATGGGGGGGAGACGCTGGATGGGGGGGAGACAATGGCTGCATGGGGGGAGACGCTGGATGGGGGGAGACAATGGCTGCATGGGGGGAGACGCTGGATGGGGGGAGACAATGGCTGCATGGGGGGAGACGCTGGATGGGGGGAGACAATGGCTGCATGGGGGGAGACGCTGGATGGGGGGAGACAATGGCTGCATGGGGGAGACGCTGGATGGGGGGAGACAATGGCTGCATGGGGGGAGACGCTGGATTGGGGGGAGACATGGCTGCATGGGGGGAGACGCTGGATGGGGGGAGACAATGGCTGCATGGGGGGTGACAATGGCTGGATGGGGGGAGACAATGGCTGCATGGGGGGAGACGCTGGATGGGGGGAGACAATGGCTGGATGGGGGGTGACAATGGCTGCATGGGGGGTGACAATGGCTGCATGGGGGGTGACAATGGCTGCATGGGGGAATACATTGTTGGATGGGGGGATACATTGCTGCATGGGGGGAGACAATGGCTGCATGGGGGGTGACAATGGCTGCATGGGGGGTGACAATGGCTGCATGGGGGGAGACAATGGCTGCATATGTGGGGGGACATGGCTGCATTTGGGGACACATTTTAAAAAAAGTATCGGTATTCGGTATCGGCGACTACTTGAAAAAAAGTATCGGTACTCGTACTCGGTCCTAAAAAAGTGGTATTGGGACAACCCTATCGACAACCCTCCGGGCTCTGGCCAGCCGGAAATTAAAAACCCTCCTCTCTGGGGCGAGTGTCCTCTGGGGAAACGGCCTCATGAGGTGTGGTCCAAGCCGAAAGCTTCATCCGCGACAAACACAAAAGGGAGTCCTCCACATTGTCTTCATCCCGTGGCAGGGCCAGGCCACCAGTCTGGAGAGGTTGGGAAAACTCCGTCTGCGCAAATACTCCGCCGTCGGACATCCGGCCGTTCTTCCCCACGTTCACATACAAAAACTCGTCTTGTGCCGACACCACCACCATCAACACAATACTATGAAAACCTTTGTAGTTGAAATAGTATGACCCTGAAAGGGATGGCGGCACTAAGCAGACGTGTTTTCCATCTCTTGCCCCTCCGCAGTTAGATAAGTCCCACTGCTGGGCCAATTGGGAAGCCGCAGTCTGCCTTTCCTGTGGCATGGAAGGAAACTGTGGAGTCAAAAATAAAAATTTCTACTTTGGCACATACTGTAAACATGGCAATCAAAATACAAAAGACATCCTTGTCCAACATCAGTATAACATTTATTAGTGGAGTGAGAATTTCATGCCAAAACTAAAATAGACCCTCTTATCAGACTCCTCACCCCTCTCATGGGCCATTAAACATTTTAAGGGGGGTGGGGGTGGCGAACTACAATGGAGCAGACAAAAAACAAGCTGGAAACAGACTTGGCTAGGTGTATTTGGGCCTAGGATAGCATGCTGGACAGGTTAGTAAAGGGAAATATGCATGTAGGCCAAAAATGAATCATTCAAAGCTTACAACATGCATGGGGACAAAGGGGACATTCACAGCATATTACAATCATGGTAATTAGGGAATGATGCAAGAAATACAAAACATTAGCATACATTAAAGACATATATTGTGATGTGAAAGGAGACAACGTACCTTAATATAGACCTTCTGCATCACATGTATGATGGCAGAACACATAAAACAGAAAGCAACCAAGTACAGCAAGGCCTGTAAAGAACAAACTGAAAAACAGAAATCGAGCGGACAGGAACGCACTGCAAAACAGATACGACCTGACTGCAAGCACTAAAAGACAGATACGAACCCACAAGCACAAACTGAACCAGAGAAAAAGATCTGCAAATCACGGAGACTGAAAAGCGTGAATTGGCTCTAACCAAACTTTTATTAACACGTGGTAACACGGAATCAGCAAAAGCAGCCCCAAGGGTGGCGCCATTGGATTTGACTTTCCCCTTTATAGTGCCGTCGTACGTGGTTTACGTGACCGCGTTCGGACACAATCGGTTTGTAGGCGACTGACCATCAGTCAGCTTCATCGGTTAACCGATGGAAAAATCCATCAGACCGTTCTCATCGGATGGACCGATCGTGTGTACAGGGCATTATACTTAGTCTCGGTTCACACTAGTGCAGGCAGTGAGGCCCACGTATGCTTGGGCATGACAGCCCAATAATTTGAATGGGCTGCTATGCCTTGTGAACTGCATAAAAAAGGTACATCACCTTTTTAAAAATGTAGCCTCAGGGAAACTGTATGTTCTTTTTGACCATGCATTTTTCCTGTGGTTCCAGCACCTGCAATCCCACTGCAGGCTATTAATGCATGGGGCTGGCATTCAAAATGTGTGTTTTGCAAGAGCAGTGTGATTCAGCTGCGGTGCAGGAATCACATTGATTCCCACACCCACAACCGGAACCTACAGTGCAAGCTAGTGTGAACATAGCCTAAGAAAATATTTGCTTATCCCAGTTTAAGTTTAAATCAAAGGCCCTACCTAAAGGTAGGCACTACATGGCAAATTATGTTATGGTTATCTTATTTTTATTATTATTATACAGGATTTATATAAGCCAACAGTTTGCATAGTGCTTTATAACATGAGGGCAGACAGTACAGTTACAATTCAAGTCAGTACAGGAGGAATCAGAGAATCCTGCTCGCTAGACCTTACAATCTAGGAGATAGAACCCTCCTCTCCTTATCTTCGGAAAGTAAAGCAGGGCTATGCTTCAGTCTCTGAATCTAAACTTTGCCTAACCAGTGCATATTGGGGGACAGTTAGGGTGTCCTTATTGGATAGGGTTGGGTAGATAAGTGCACATTTATAGGTATTGCTTAGTTTCAAGAACATTTAGCCAGGTAATGAGAAGCACAGATACATGAAAGGCACCTTGGTTCTCACCATATGGCCTTTGATGTTTCATAGTTGGTATGTATACCTGAGCACTTTATAGACCATATAACAAATACAGTTGTCACAAATACTATAGATTCCTGGAATCTAAGTTGTAACTACAATGTGTATAGCTACTGTAAGGTTTTCCATGAGGTTATGGATCTGATCAATGGCAGCACAGGACATCCATATACAGTGGGGATCAAAAGTTTGGGCACCCCAGGTAAAAAATTGTATTCATGTGCAAAACGAAGCCAAGGAAAGAAGGAAAAATCTCCAAAAGGCTTCAAATTACAGATTAGACATTCTTATAATATGTCAAAAAAAGTTAGATTTTATTTCCATCATTTACACTTTCAAAATTACAGAAAACAAAAAAATGGCGTCTGCAAAAGTTTGGGCACCCTGCAAAGTTAATATTTTGTACTGCCCCCTTTGGCAAGTATCACAGCTTGTAAACGCGTTTTGTAGCCAGCCAAAAGTCTTTTAATTCTTGTTTGAGGTATCTTTGCCCATTCTTCCTTACAAAAGTCTTCCAGTTCTTTGAGATTTTGGGGCTGTCTGTCACGCACTGCTCTTTTAAGGTCTATCCATAGATTTTCAATTATGTTGAGGTCAGGAGATTGTGATGGCCATGGCAAAACCTTCAGTTTACGCCTCTTGATTTTTTTCCCCGTGGATTTTGAAGTGTGTTTAGGATCATTATCCATTTGTAGAAGCCACCCTCTCTTTAACTTTAGCTTTTTCACAGATGGCATCAAGTTACCATCCAAAATTTGCTGAAATTTTATTGAATCCATTTTTCCTTCTACTTGTGAAATGTTCCCTGTGCCACTGGCTACAATACAACCCCAAAGCACGATTGATCCACCCCCATGCTTAACAGTTGGACAGAGGTTCTTTTCATTAAATTCTGTGCCCTTTCTTCTCCAAATGTACCTTTGCTCATTCCGGCCAAAAAGTTCTATTTTAACCTCATCGGTCCACAGAACTTGTTTCCAAAATGCATCAGGCTTGTCTATATGTTCATTTGCAAAGTTCAAACACTGATTTTTGTGGTGAGGATGTAGAAGAGGTTTTCTTCTGATGACTCTTCCATGAAGACCATATTTGTACAAGTATCTTTTTATAGTGGAATAGTGTACCACAACTCCAGTGTCTGCCAGATCTTTCTGGAGGGATTGTGCAGTCAAACGTGGGTTTTGAATTGCTTTTCTCACAATCCTGCGAGCTGTTCTGTCTGATATTTTTCTTGGTCTTCCAGATCTTGCTTTAACTTCCACTGTTCCTGATGACTGTCATTTCTTAATTACATTCCGAACAGAGGATATTGACACCTGAAAACACTTTGCTATCTTCTTATAGCTTTCTCCAGCTTTGTGAGCGTCAAATATTTTCAGTTTCAGTTTTCTAGACAACTGCTTAGAAGAACCCATGGTGCTGATTGTTGGGGCAAGGTCAGATGAGTCTGGGCATTTAAAACCTTTAAGATTGACATCACCTGGTCTTCACAGACGATGATTGAGAACAATCCATGACACTGGCAGGTCTCAGCTTTGCAAAGGGGGCAGTGCACGCAATAAATTCTGCAGGGTGCCCAAACTTTTGCAGACGCCATTTTTTTGTTTTCTGTAATTTTGAAACTGTAAATGATGGAAATAAAATCTAACTTTTTTTGACATACTATAAGAATGTCTAATCTGTAATTTGATGCCTTTTGGAAATGTTTCCATCTTTCCTTGGCTTCGTTATGCACATTAATACAAATTTTTACCTGGGGTGCCCAAACTTTTGATCCCCACTGTAGGAATACATTTCAGAGTTCACATTTTAAAATGTATATCCATCTAAAACAAACTGATATTTTGATTTTGGTTGGATTATAGTGGCTTATCCTTTTTTCCTACTTGTAATAGTTCCTGGGGACCTTTGGCAGAAAAACCTCCACACCAAATCCTCTGATTATGTTACTTTAACTTATTTTATTTTCAAAGAAAATAATGTTTTAGGTAGACAGGTGACTATGGGAATACTGAAGTGATTATCCATTTTCAGTAGTTAGATAACAAAAACAAAACAAAAAAAATATATTCACTATGCAGGCATGACACGTGAAAGAGTGCTGCTCGTAACCCTGCAATCAGCTATGGAAAATAAACTCAGGTCACCAATCAGACCCGCTTGCTGTTTTCTGTCACAATTACAGGGCACACATTGTCTTTTGTTGGGTTTCTGATTTTGGGTTTCAGTACCCCCAAAAAAGTCAAGGAGCTCAAAAGAGTGAATGTCTTGAAGCTGCATGAAGGCTCTATATTAAAGTGTATGTATGACCAAAAACTTTTTGGATAGAGAGACATGACAGGAAGTGAGAAAAATTCTCTATAAATTTAGGAGAATTATTACATCCTTAGAAAGATGTGTTTAGAATAAGTGTCTCTGTAGAAAATTGTCTTGTTATGGTGACAACTCTAAATTATTGAATTTCTAATCACTTTCTGTCTTCATTACAATGGTTTCTGGACAAGAGGGTGGATCCTTATTGTGTTATATACAAATTGAATAGAAAGATGTTTCCATCTAAAGATAAACAAGATGGTAAGCTCTAAAACTAACCATGTGAGCCTCTGTGTAAGTAAATAGCTATTTATGCACCAGAAGAAGTTATAGGTTTATTGGTATGGGCTGAATACAATCTTTATTTAATGGTGTGGACATTTTGTAATTATACAAGCTGTATCAATCTTTCTATCTACCTGCCATTTGTATAGTTGAGTTTTGTGATGTCTGTTGCATATTCCAAGCCAAAGCCCCATGCCTTGTACATCGTAAACGTTTTATGTCTGCCTTGTCACGTCTTCTAACCTAGAGTTTATCTGTAAATAACAATAGTTGAGGAAAAAAATATTTGTCACTTCCACTCTGTTAAGATGATTGATGTCAGCCTAGAAATAATGTGACTCGCTTTTAAACAGATCTTTTTTTGTTAACATTGAGTGCAAATGTTGTCATGTCATTTGAAATTGTAACTTGTCATACAGCAGTGTATTAGATATTCTGCCTTCATTTCCATTGGACACTGTGAAATTGTATTACCAGTTAAGATATCATGGAATTGTTTGTATTTGACAGTACAATACACAACTGAAAGCAAGTAGATAAAAACATGGTTGGAAGCCTTCCCCATACACATGGACAGGTAAGCATTTTAGAATATAGTAACACTACTGTGTATTTATATTGATTACACCAATTTTTTTTTTTTTTTTACTATAGGATTTATTGCATGGATCAGCAACATAAATGTACAGGTACATTTATTATCCGCCTCCACCATTTTTGTATACAGTATATGGTTTTAAACAATCCATTATGTTCAAGTAACTACGTAGTGTTATTTGTTTTATATGTAATTAATCATTGCTAAAACTTTATGACATATTTTTTCCCATCAGTCTTTTATCTCTAGGTTTCCTTTATTATTGAACAGCATTGAATCCCCCTAGTACCACTTTAACCCCTAGATATGAGAACACACAGTGCTCCCCCAATCGGACCTCAAAAGCACATCAGTATGTTTAAAAGACCTCCCAGTTCACCCTTAGGTATGACATATTACATTGCCACATGAGGCAGAGTGTAAGGTGATGCTTCAGGGGACTTCCCATAACATATAATGTTCAGCTTGTGCATTCTGATTGGGGTTATAGGGGTAAATTGTTTTTTACAGGGGGAAGCAGAATGCCAGCATCCATAAATACAAAACACTAGAAAACCAAATCCTCTCAATGGGAGTTTTGGGGGTATAAACAACTTCATGTATAAAATTCCTAATAAGCTTTATTAGTACAAGTTAAAATTGTAGTCCATATACAATATTAAAACAATTGGTGCGATTACAACTAATTTTATGAAGAATATGCACAGATAACCATGTATGTCTGTCAACCCATATATTGATGGGAACAGAGATTATGCTGACTCGTTTCGAAATTGACATGTTATATCTTTCTTCTTCAAGGGAAATGATTATAATAAGTAGTTATCTACAACAGAAAAGAAAATATTAGAAAATGTATCTATAGACATAGTACATGCTAAACACTAACCCGTATGGGTAGAGAAAATTAGACAAAGCACTGCATCAGATAAAATCCAAAAGGAAGAAACACTTTGCAGCTGTGTGTCACCAGAGAACCACCAGGTAGGGGCACCAGAGCTCAAGTCCCTTCACCCACTAGGGAATGGGGAAACCCCACAGGAAAATTCACCCCAGCTTTAAAAGGAAGACAGATCTAATGAATGAAGTAGAGTAAGTATAAGGGCTGGTAGTAAAATCTGATTTGGGTTAGGAACACATTGTGAAACCAAAGTAATAATACAATTATAATTGGGCTCATGCAGAGCCACAGAAAGTGCAACTTTCAAGCCATGATTACTGGATCAAGCAGCAATTGGCTGCAAATAGACTGTATTAGATAAGCAAAATCTGCAACAAAGGATGTTATAAAGTGCTTTATAGTAAAAAAGAATGATACCGTATTCTACACAGTGCTGTAGCAAACTCCAACAGATGCTCTGGGATCCTGCAGGGGAGCCTCAGAGGGAGAAAGGGACAGGCTTAGGGGGCAGAAGAAATGAGAGTGGAATTGGGCTTTAAAGCTAAACTCCAGACGAAGTTAAGTGATTTGAAAGGTAAAAAAATAAATAAAATAATAAACATGTCTATACTTACCTGCTCTGTTCAATGGAATTGCACAGAGCGGCCACAAACCTCCTCTTTTTGGGTCCCCCATCTGGGCTTCTGGCCCCTCCCCTGGGGGCACTAGTTCATTTTACCCCTGAGCCCCACTGCTACGGCTATTGACACAGAAAGCAGGTCTCGGCTCCGCCCCCACTCCCTCATCGCTTACTTTAATTGACAGCGCCAATGGCTCCTGGTTCCCCAGCAAAACCAGCAAGACATGGAAGTGAAGGGAGAAAAGATCTGCAGAAGTGCACGGCACTGGATCGAATGAGGGCTCAGGTAAGTTAAATGGGGGGAGGTGAGTGGGGATGCTGACACCTAAACATTGTTTACCTTAATGCAAGGAATGCATTAAGGTAAAAAATGTTTAGGCTTTGCAACGGCTTAAAAAAAAAAAATCACACAGTCGTTCAATAAAATCAATAAATGTGTTTCAAATGTAGTATAAATACCTAGATTTAATTGTTTTTAGCCTTTCATAATCCTATACAGCAGGATTAGGACAAGAATATGAAGGTGACAGTACATGGGGCCAGGTGGGTGTCCTGCATTCAAATGTGCTCACAAGGAACATCCTGACCAGTGGCGGCCCGTCCATAGGGGCGCCCGGGCGCCGCCCCCCATCCCCCAGTCAGTAAAAAAAAAAAAAAAATTAAATCTGTCCCTTTAAGAAAAAAAAATCCAAAAAAGGGCCTTATGTGCACTGTGTCCGCGCGCCGGACGCCGGGCACAGTGCTGTAGGAGAAGCGCCACGTCTGTGCAATCACGGGATTGCAGACGCGGCGCTACATTGGCACAAAAAATATGCCTTTGTGGCGTTCTCCATCGCGCCACTTGCTTCCGGCGCGATGGAGTGTATTGTTATGGCCGGGCGGGTGCATACACTTTCTGTGTGCACCCGCCCGTCTCTGTGCTCGTTCCGACGTCACTGGAAAAACAGGAAGTGACGTCGGGACTGCTCGAGCTCAGTGCGCCCGACCGAGGAACAGGTAAGCCTGCCTGTCTCTAAGCATCGGCGGCCGCTACACAACACCCCACCCGCTTATACAACAGCAATAAACGCGATTTCCACCAAGTTTTTTTTTCTTATTCGGCGGCCGGCAAACCCCCCCCCCACCGCTTATTCAAAGTCTTTTTTTATCTAATATTCGGCGCCGCCCCCGCTTATTTAAAAAAAAATATTCGGCTGCTGGCATCCACCCTCCACCCCCCCCCCCCTGATTAATCCAATTTTTTTTTAATATTTTTTTTTTAATATTTTTTAATATTTAATATTCAGCGAAAATAATGCCAGGCAACAACCCCCCCCCCCCCAATCAATGTTTTTTTTAGATTTAATATCAGTTAAATATATTAAGCTTATTAACAGTTTATTTTTTATATTTGATTCAATTTAGCAATAAGTATATAAAAAAAAAAATTTAACAACTGGGGGGGTGGTCTGGTGGGGTAGTGTTACCGGCCGCTATTTGTGCTGTAATGAATTTTTACATAGAAAAGAAATGTTAATAAGTGTGTAAATGAATTATAAAAAAAGTTTTTTTCAATAACCGGCTTTTTTTATAATTCATTTACCCACTTATTAACAACATTTCTTTTCTATGTAAAAATTCATTACAGCACAAATAGCGGCCGGTAACACTACCCCACCAGACCACCCCCCCCCCAGTTATTAAAAAAAAAACTTTTTTTATACTTAATGTGCAGGGAAAATATCGGCCGTCAACACCACACCACCCCCCGCTTGCAAATTGTCCTGCGACTTGGGACTGGAAAGTTGCAGGATAAGTTGGACACAATGATTTCCAATGAGAACTGTTCATATCTGTGCAACTTTGAAGTAGTCCCTGCATTACTTTTGTCCCACCTTGATGTGACTTGAGGTCCATAGACCTCCAGAATACATAGGCATTGCTTCAAGTCGCTGCAATATCGCACCGAAAAATTGTGGCAGAATCTTGCGACTTTCAGGCTAATGCAGTCTGAAAGTTGCACAATTCTACTGCAATTTTGATGTGACTTAAAGCAATGCCTGTGTATTCTGGAGGTCTATGGACCTCAAGTTGCATCAATGTGGGACCAAAGTAATGCAGGGACTACTTTGAAGTCGCACAGATATGAACGGTTCTCATTGGAAATCATGGGGTACAACTTGTCATGCAACATTTAAGCCCCAAGTCGCAGGACAAGTAATTCCTGCAGTCTCTGTTAATTTTGTGCAGTATGTCCGCAGTCTCTGGTAATCTCCTGCAGTATGTCCGCAGTCTCTGGTAATCTCCTGCAGTATGTCCGCAGTCTCTGGTAATCTTGTGCAGTATGTCCGCAGTCTCTGGTAATCTTCTGCAGTATGTCCGCAGTCTCTGGTAATCTCCTGCAGTATGTCCGCAGTCTCTGGTAATCTTGTGTAGTATGTCCGCAGTCTCTGGTAATCTTTTGCAGTATGTCTGCAGTCTCTGGTAATCTCCTGCAGTATGTCCGCAGTCTCTGGTAATCTCCTGCAGTATGTCCGCAGTCTCTGGTAATCTTGTGTAGTATGTCCGCAGTCTCTGGTAATCTTGTGTAGTATGTCCGCAGTCTCTGGTAATCTTGTGTAGTATGTCCGCAGTCTCTGGTAATCCTGTGCAGTATGTCCGCAGTTTCTGATAATCTCCTGCAGTATGTCCGCAGTCTCTGGTAATCTTGTGCAGTATGTCCGCAGTCTCTGGTAATCTCCTGCCCATTTCGAGTCCTTCATTACTAACAGTGTCATATTTTAGTTTGTTTGCACCGATCTGTAAGGCTGCGCTATATACCATGATTTGTGATGCTGGGGCTATATACTCTGTGCTGTGACGCTGAGCTGTATACTCCTGACATTGAGTGGAAGCAAGTGGAATACAGGGGACGGAGTGGTGGATTCTATAAGGGGTGTGACTTATGAGAAGTGGGAGGGACCAAATGTGGAAGGGCGGGGTATTGCGCCCCCCCATCCTAAAACTTCACCAGCCGCCACTGATCCTGACAGTAGAAGAGTAGAAAAAATACCTCAATAATCTGCTGCTGTCCCTTCACTCTGTAATCACAGGCTGATGCAGGAAGGTTATGCTTAACTTCTGCAGAGTTAAGTCACCACCTATTGGTCTTAAGTTTATCTTTAAGCGTGTAGCATGTTTTGAACACCACAAAAATAATCACCATTTTTTTTATTATTATTATTATTATTTTTTTTTTTTTTTGAGAAGGTCAAAGGGTTCACTAGAAGCCACCTTTTCAATCTAACTAACACATTTTGAAATGGACCTGTGTTTAAAAAAAAAAATTGCATTTATATTTTTAATTAAATAATTCAGGGTATATGTTTTGATGTGATTAAAAGCACTGAATTTTCACACTTTTTATACGACATGTAAATCTCATAAAACAGGCAACGACTTCCTTTTCATAAATCAGAAAGTTTGTTTATGACAAATTCTTGCAGCTGCATGAGATGGCAACATGGCAGCTTAGCGGGTTATTAATGGGACTGACAGGCCACAAATCATTTGCTACGAATAGTAATTTGTGCTATGTAAAAAGCAGGAAAAGCTTGAAAATCTAGGGAATTAGGGTAGGAAAACAGGCATTTAAGCCAAAGGAATAAATTCCAACTGTGTGCTTGTCAGAAACACCAGATAATTGTTAGTCACCAAAAATAAGCAATTAATCGATTTTGTTTTAAATAACTAAAAGCATTAAAGATGATTGCATTTGCTTTTTAATGCAGACTACTAGCTCGTATAGAGGTTTGTCACAAATTTTAATTCTACCTATGCCATATCACGTTTGTTTTTAATGCATCCGCTATCTTACCATATGACACTGTACCATAAATTGGGTGGGTTTACTATAAGAATCCATTGATTTAGTAGTTGTGTGGAAACCACTGAATACAGCAATAGTTCAGAATAATCAACAAAAATGCACAACACAAACAGCATACATTCACACATGTACTGCAAATGTTTTCTGTCATTCATATAAGTACAGGACCCCATATTGTTTAATTTCACCAACAGTAATCATAAATATTGATCATGATTTCACAGATATATATATATATATATATATATATATATATATATATATATATATATATATATATACATACACACACACACACACACACACTATATTTTCAAAAGTATTAGGATGCCTGCCTTTACATGCACATGAAAATTAACAGCATCCCAGTGTTAGTCTGTAGGGTTTAATATTGAGTTGGCCCATCTTTTGCAGCTATACCATCTTTAACTCTTCTAGGAAAGCTGTCCACAAGGTTTAGGAGTGTAAAATAAAAGTGTATGTTGTTGCGCCTATACCTTTAATAATGTTCATGATAACAAATCAATGTGTATAATTAAGGTGACTGGAATAATTCTAAAATATAGTGATAATAAAAAAGAAACAAGCAGCTTCTAAAATGGACAGTGGAGCTCGGAGGCTCCCACATCACTTCTGTTTTCAGCAGTGTCACCCAGCTCCACCCTACGTGTGTTGTCACTGTAACATGACTTCCTCAGGGATATGGGGCTGGGTATGCATGACAAGGTTATGTACATAGTGACAATCAGGCTGCCATAGAAATATATCAACAGAGGTACTTTTTTGAAAATCACATAAAAATCATTATTAAAGGTGCCTTCGGGCAACATCCATCCATTGGATTTTACATAAGGCTGGGGTTTTCGCCTTCCTCTGGATCAAAGGGGGGCGGTTAGGTCAATTTGGGTCCTGTCACCTTCACACTCACTCACTCACTCACTCTTCCATGCTATCTACACCTCAACCCCAGTCAGTGCTCCAGTCGCTCTTATCGTGTTGGAGCGGCCTCGGCCACATCCCGGTGTGGGATCCCAGATCATGATAATTAAGAGACTTGATGGGTGGATGTCTGCCTGCTTCGCCCAGCACATCCCCCCAATCACCCCAGTTGGAAATGGCACAAGCGTTCACCAAACTTGCTCAATGAATAAAGCTAAAACCAATAAAACTACATCCCTACCTGAATGTCTTTGCCCCCTTTATTTTGGCATACCGTCCATCAGATAAGGGCACACTTCAAGTCTATTTCATGTGGTAAGTCTTATGTTAAGTCTATCTATCTTGTTCATATCTGTATCGGACATAGGGCTTCGACCATAAGTAACAAGGCCAGTATGCTGGCCTGAATTTATGGGAGGAGCCCGGGGGTATTTAACCATCCCACTCACCTGTGGTCTTTGTTGGTTTCCTGTGAGCTATACCCACCCTCCCATCCCCTTTTTAGGGAATTTCTCAAATTCATTTCTCTCCACAAAATATTAATCTCTAATCTTGGGTATGCCCCCTTATTTTGGCATACTGTCCATCAGATCAGGGCACACTTCAGGTCTATTTAATGTGGTAAGTCTTATGTTAAGTCTATCTATCTTGTTCATATCCGTATCGGACATAGGGCTTCGACCATAAATATATATATATATGTATATATATATATATTGTGACAGGAAGTCAGGTAAATCTGTGGGTGTTGTCACAGACGGGAGATACATATCTGCCTTGTTTGGACAATACACCAATCATTACCGGGCGTTGGCTACAAACGTAGCCAGAGAAAGGCTAAAGGCTGTTGAAAAACTTCAGCTGTTCAGAATGAGGCAATTAAGGCCTCTATAAGTAGCCCAGAGGATTACCACTAATTGGCTGCATCATCCTGAGTCTTTGTGAGTAAGGAGAGCAGTGCCAGAAGGTCTTCTGTGGAGGTGAGGAGAGGATTGATTTTTCTGTGTGATAAAAATCAAAAGACTATTGTTTTGTGCTGTAGGACCAGCACTGTCTGCCCAGCGCTAGGCTGAGTCAGACTCCATAGATAGGTTCCTGTGTGGAAGGTAGACACCCAGAGTGGCTAGGGTTTATTTTATGTTTGATTTTGTTTATGCTGTTTGGATGCTTGCAATTGTTTTCCAGCAAGATGGAAAAATAAACCAAGAACTTTGTTTTCAACCATCTTCGACTGCCAGTCTGTATAAATTCAGTGTGTGGTAAACCCATCCAAGGGGTCACACACCCCGCTGTCAAGCTAACCCCTTACATATGGTGGAGAATGCGGGCACTAAGACGGTGGAATCCAGGGTCCTGGCTCTGTGGTGAGTCGCAGAAGGAACTACTGCTAGCTGTGTGAGGCAGCCAGGCAAACTGCATTGCGCAGAAGTTTGTTTTGATGGACTGTGTGGCATACAGGTTGTGTACCTGTGAAAGGAGAGTCACATTTTTTTTCTTCTTTCCTCTCTGCTGTGAACTCTGTTACCAGTTGCTGTGTGCAACACTGCAATTATGGGGCGGTCAAAACAGAAAATGGAGGCGATCTTTGCTGAAGCAAGAGAAAGGCTACTGTGGCTAGAGGGTATTTCACCACATGCCCCAGCAAAACCAGAGAATTTGTCAGAGTGTGAAGTCTCTGTGATCTGGCGTAAATTACTCATGTCACCCCCAGTTAAAAGGGAAGTGAGAGAGGTTGTCCCTAACAACACTGCTGTAATGAGTGCACATGTGACTGCTAGTGTGGAGCATCCACCAGCGTTTGAATCTGCAGTGGATTGGTGCAAGCGGCACCTGGCAGGAATGGACCAAGCTAAAGTGGAAGGCGAGCCAACCTTCGCTACAAAGAGAGAGCTGCCGGATGTCCATACCTGGGAGAGAGGTGTTGTTGCCCCTGGCAACGCTGCTGCAGTTAAACCAGCAGCTCTTGCAGAAAGTGTGAAAGTGACACAGCTTAAGACAGGATCCAGTGGAGGGAAGCCTGTATTATGTGCCAGAAGAGAGACTGACCAAAGGCCAGGACAAAGAGTGGTTGCCAATAGCAACACAGAGGAGGCCAGTCGGGCTGTCTGTGGACCATGGGGTGGGCCTGCCAAGCATCATGACAAGTGGTTTCTGGAGGAGCCAATACAGAATGTTGGAGAGAGCCAAGAGGGCTCTGCTGGAAGAGTGCGATCTCCCATGGCAACGAGAGTGGAAGTTGTGCCTGGAGGGAGGAGCTGCAGGAGAGATTTGGCTCAACATCTCCACAAAGAGGCCTGTGTGTTCTTGCCAGCTGGGAATCATCAGGAGAGCCAGGCATTGAGGAGATGCCAAGAAATTAAATTTCAGCATCCAGTACCGTGCTTGGACTGTGGCCAGGTGGGACATGGCATCTTTACTTGCCCAAAGTTCTGGAACACCGCTGAGGAGTCTGGAAAGGCTGTAGTGTCATCCTGTGGCCCCAAAGAGACAGTAGCTGGTATAGATGCAGCTAAGAGACAGCACACTCAAGTGAAGACTATGATGCCAGCCACTGAAAATGCTGATGGTTATACTGACAAAAGTGTTACTGATGGAAATGTGATGGTGCAAAAAACTGTAAAGACGGAAGTGATGAAAAGGACTGTAAATTGGAGAAGATCACTTGTGAAAATGAGCAGTGGGCTTGTGCTAGTGAAGATCAATGTATTCCGACCTTCTGGCGGTGTGATGGTCGCACGGACTGCCATGATGGCAGTGATGAAGTTCACTGCAAACTGCAGATGTGCAAAAGTAACGAGTATCAGTGTAAAAATCGTAATTGTGTTCCAACTAATGCTGTTTGCGATAGACAATCTGACTGTCTGGATGACTCAGATGACGGTGGTGCAACCCCAGTTCAAGATGAGCGTGACTCTGATGATTCAGAAGATAATGAACCTAGGCAGCGAACATCCAGCGATGTAGAAAATGGTAGCAATAATCGTAATGCTAGTGACTCTGAAAATGAAGATGCTCAAAATCGCATTGCCAGTGATTCGGATGATGAGCCAACCAGACAAAAAGGCAGTGGTGATGATGATACACCTGTGAAAGGAGGAGCCAGTGACTCAGAGGAAGAAGAAGACAATGAAGATGATAAACATGATATCAGTGATACCTTCTCAGAGCCAGGTCATGAAAATGATTCTGTTGAAAATTTGAAAGGAATAACTACCGTGTCATCGAAGAAAATAGGAAAGCGAAGGTATTTCTGGGAATATAGCGAGCAATTAAAGCCTTCTCAACATGAAGGGATGCTTAGATCGTCTGAATGGGACAGAGACACGCTTCCCAGTAATATGTACCAGAAGAATGGTCTGCATCACGGCAAGTACACTCTGAAGAAATCTCGCAGGACAGATGTGGAAGACCTGACTCCAAATCCAAGAAAACTTCTGCAGATTGGTGGTGAACTGCGTAAACTGAATAAAGTAATCAGTGACCTAGCACCCGTATCGGAGCTTCCTGTCACTGCCAGGCCGCGATCTTGTAAGGAGAAAAACAAGCTGGCTTCCAGAGCTTGCCGTCAAAAAAAGAAAGCCCAGTATGAAGCCAATAAATTGAAGCTGTGGGGCCTGAATACTGAATATGATAATTTTCTGTTTGTGATCAATAATCAATAAAACAAGAGATAATGACACGAATACAAATCCCCTGGGTGAAATGGGCTTTGGATTCTCTCTGGTACTACCTCGTGGGTAGACAGTTTGAACTGGTGACGGATCATGCCCCATTGAAGTGGAGGGCACAGACCAAAGATTTAAAGGCACGGATTGAAGATTTAAATGAGCTACAACTAAAGCTTAAAGAGGCCCTAAAAACTAGCAAGGCTAGAGAGAATAACCTCACAGAAGACCTTGAAAACCTAAACCAAGAGTTGCGAACAAAGCAGAGAACCCTTAATAAGCAACAGAAGGAAAAAGATGAAGTAAACCAGGAAAATGAGGAACTGAAAAAAAGGGTGAAACGTTTGATGAGCAGCGTACAGAGCAAGTCCGATCTGGACAGTAAACAAAGCATGATAGATGAGCTTCAGAAGAAAATTAAAAGGCTTGAACTGGTAACGCATCGCCCCAGTGCTAAAATGGGGAATGCAGATGCCTGCCTGGCAACCTGTGTCCCAACCCTAGGGTTGAAACAAGAGGGGGGGTATGTGACAGGAAGTCAGGTAAATCTGTGGGTGTTGTCACAGACGGGAGATACATTTCTGTCTTGTTTGGACAATACACCAATCATTATCGGGCGTCAGCTACAAACGTAGCCAGAGAAAGGCTAAAGGCTGTTGAAAAACTTCAGCTGTTCATAATGAGGCAATTAAGGCCTCTATAAGTAGCCCAGAGGATTGCCACTAATTGGCTGCATAATCCTGAGTCTTTGTGAGTAAGGAGAGCAGTGCCAGAAGGTCTTCTGTGGAGGTGAGGAGAGGATGGATTTTTCTGTGTGATAAAAATCAAAAGACTATTGTTTTGTGCTGTAGGACCAGCACTGTCTGCCCAGCGCTAGGCTGAGTCAGACTCCATAGATAGGTTCCTGTGTGGAAGGTAGACGCCCAGAGTGGCTAGGGTTTATTTTATGTTTGATTTTGTTTATGCTGTTTGGATGCTTGCAATTGTTTTCCAGCAAGATGGAAAAATAAACCAAGAACTTTGTTTTCAACCATCTTCGACTGCCAGTCTGTATAAATTCAGTGTGTGGTGAACCCATCCAAGGGGTCACACACCCCACTACTGAGCTAACCTCTTACAATATATATAGCAACGCAAATGTCTGTTCATTGTCTCTGAGATGATAGATGAAGGGCTGGCAGCGGGGTGATATGGTGGATGTTAGTAACTAGTAGCAACTTCCATCTATCACCTCGGAGACAATGAACAGACATTTGCGTTGTTTTGTTTTTGTTTATTGGGGGATATAACTTGGGTGGGGGAAAGGGGATATGGGATTTGCCATCATATATAGCGAACATATACAAAGGAAAAGAAAACTCTGGCCAAAGTTCATTGTATTGTTTTCATTGTGTCCAATACATTTTGCATATTATAAAGTGTTCACATCCCACTCTTTACAATTCTATTATCCCTTTTATATGATAATATTTTACCTCATATATTAAGCACAATCTCACACAGTAGGGATAAGCCCGATGAGTCCGATGTTGGAGTCCAACGTAAGTCGAGTCAGGTGTTCCCCTGTTCGCCAAATAGAGAACGATTTGGGGTGTTTGTGGCAAATTCGAAAGCTGTGGCACACCCTTTAAAAGTCTATGGGAGAAATCAAAAGTGCTAATTTTAAAGGCGTATGTGCATGGTATTGTCATAAATAATGTTTGGGGACCTGCCCCTGGGGACATCAATGCAAAAAAAGTTTTAGAAACTGCTGTTTTTTCAGGAGCAGTGGTTTTAATGATGCTTAAAGTAAAACAATAAAAGTGAAATATTCCTTTAAATTTCGTACCTGGGGGTGTCTATAGTATGCCTGTAAAGTGACACATTTTCCCCATGTTCAGAACAGTCCCTGCGCAAAATGACATTTCTAAAGGAAAAAAAGTCATTTAAAACTACTTGCGGCTATAATGATTTGTCGGGTCCCGCAATACAGATAAAAGTAATTGAAAAAAAAAAACCCCAGTGCATTCCCAGGCCCTTTGAGTCTGGTATGAATATTAAGGGGAACCCTGAACCAAAATGTAAAAAAAAATGCGTAGGGGTCCCCCCATATTCCATACCTGGCCCTTCAAGTCTGGTATGGATATTAACCACTTCCATACCGGGCACTTATACACCCTCCCGCCCAGACCAATTTTAAGCTTTTAGCGCTGTTGCACTTTGAATGACAATTGCGCGGTCATGCTACACTGTACCCAAACTAAATTTTTATCATTTTGTACCCACAAATAAAGCTTTCTTTTGGTGGTATTTGATCACCACTGGGATTTTTATTTTCTGCAAAAAAAAAAAAAATGAACAAAAATTTAGAAAGAAAAAAGGTTTTTTGTAAATAAGTAAGTTTTCTCCTTTACTGATGGGCACTGATGGTACTGCACTGATGGGCACTGATAAGGCGGCACTGATGGGCACCGATGAGGTGGCACTGATGTGGGGGCATTGATGGGCACTGATGATGGGCACTAATATGCGGCACTGATAGACGGCACAGATAGGCAGCACGGATGGGCATGGATAGGCGGCATTGATGGGCACGGATAGGCGACACGGATGGGCACAGATAGGCGGCATGGATGGGAACGGATAGGCCTCATGGATCGGCACGGATAGGCAGCATGGATGGGCACTGATAGGCGGCATAGTTGGGCACTTTAATGTGTTGCACTAATGTATGTGTTGTACTAAATGATGCCAATCAGTGCCAAACAATGCCTTCCAATCAGTGATGCCCATTGTGGGCACTGATTGGCATCCATTGTGGGCACTGATTGGCATCTTTGTTTTGTGTTTGTCATCCCTGGTGGTCTAGGTGGGCATCCCTGGTGGCATCTGTGGTGGGCATCCCTGGTGTCCTAGTGGCATCCCTGGTGGTCCAGTGGGGGGGGCTGCGCTGATAATCGATCAGCGCAAACCCCCCCTGTCAGAGGAGCAGCCGATCGGCTCTCCTCTACTCGCGTCTGAAAGATGCGAGTGAGGAAAAGCCGATTACCATCTTTTTCTGTTTACATCGTGATCAGCCATGATTGGACACTTTTGGATCACTTTTTTCACTGCACCATGCCAGGTTGCCTGCTCAGATAAGGTTCTGGTATGGATTATTGGGGGAACCCTACGCCATTTGTTTTTTTAATTTTGGCACAGGGCTCCCCTTAAAATCCATACCAGACCTGAAGGGTCTGGTATAGAATTTGGGGCCCCCCATGCCATTTTTAAAATTTTAAAAATGTTGGTTCGGTGTTTCCCTTAATATCCATACCAGAACCAAAGGGCCTGGTAATGGACGGGGGGAGAAACCAATGCAATTTTTTCAATGACTTGTATCTGTATTGCGGGACCCGACAATTCATTATAGCTGTGAGTATTTTTAAATTACTTTTTTCCTTTAGAAATGTCATTTTGCGCAGGTTCTAAACACTGGAAAAATGCGCCACTTTACAGGCATGCTATAGACACCCCCCTGGTACAAAATGTAAAGAAATATTTCACTTTTATTATTTCACTTTAAGCATTACTAAAATCACTGCTCCTGAAAAAACTTCAGTTTTTAAAACTTTTTTTTGCATTGATACATGTCCCCTTGGGCAGGACCCAGGTCCCCAAACATTTTTTATGACAATACCATGCATATAAGCCTTTAAAATTAGCACTTTTTATTTTTCATGTTCATGTCCCATAGACTTTAACGGCTTATGCTTGTCACACAGCACACAGGGGGATTATTCAAACATACAAAGCAATTGTAATTAAACTTATTTAGTTGGTGAAATAAGGAATGTAAGGAATGGAAAGAGCTACGGAATGGTGGGGGTCGGGGATCATAGAGATGAGAGTGGTAAAAAAACTGTTGGATAGTGATTTAGAAAACTGGGGTCCACATTTAGTCCATTCTCTTTTGTCTTAAACAGAATTATTGTTCTCAGTTGAAAGTCTTCCATACAGTGTAGGAACTTAAAAAGTTTGGAAAGTAAAATTTTAAAACTGAGAATGATCATTTTGTTTGACACAACAGATAATGGACTAAAATTGGGCCTAAGTGCTCTAAATCACTATCCACCAGTATTAGGACCACTCTTGCTCCTGTGACCTCCCCCTCCTATTCCATAGCTCACTCCATTCTTTGTCACCAATTATGCAATTTTAATTAACATTAATTAACATTAATGTCCTGTTAAAGCTTTTTGGTACACCCCAAAAGTTTGTCCTAAAAATCTGAATGTTATTGCAAAAAAAAGAGTATCAAGGAAAATACACACATGTGTTCATAAGTCATTATAAAAAATGAAAACACTACAAAGGTATGCAAATCTGCTTCAGTTTATTCGGCTATCCGCTCAGTCAAATCTTGCAAGGGAGATAATCTGAAAATAACGTATGGATGGAGTTTAACCACTTAAGCCCCGGACCTTTAGGCAGCTTAATGCCCAGGCCAGGTTTTGCGATTCGGCACTGCGTCGCTTTAACAGACAATTGCGCGGTCATGCGACGTGGCTCCCAAACAAAATTGGCGTCCTTTTTTTCCCCACAAATAGAGCTTTCTTTTGGTGGTATTTGATCACCTCTGCGGTTTTAATTTTTTGCGCTATAAACAAAAATAAAGCGACAATTTTGAAAAAAATGCAATATTTTTTACTTTTTGTTATAATAAATATCCCCCAAAAACATATATAAAAATTTTTTTTCCCTCAGTTTAGGTCGATACGTATTCTTCGACCTATTTTTAGTGAAAAAAATCGCAATAAGCGTTTATCGATTGGTTTGCGCAAAATTTATAGCGTTTACAAAATAGGGTATAGTTTTATTGCATTTTTATTAATTTTTTTTTTTTACTACTAATGGCGGCGATCAGCGATTTTTTTCATGACTGCGACATTATGGCGGACACTTTGGACAATTTTGACACATTTTTGGGACCATTGTCATTTTCACAGCAAAAAATGCATTTAAATTGCATTGTTTATTGTGAAAATGACAGTTGCAGTTTGGGAGTTAACCACAGGGGGCGCTGTAGGAGTTAGGGTACACCTAGTGTGTGTTTACAACTGTAGGGGGGTGTGGCTGTAGGACTGACGTCATCGATCGAGTCTCCCTTATATAAGGGATCACTCGATCGATACGCCGCCACAGTGAAGCACGGGGAAGCCATGTTTACACACGGCTCTCCCCGTTCTTCAGCTCCGGGGAGTGATCGCGATGGAGAGGCTATAAACAAATAGCTGCGCCGTCGTCCCGGATCGCTCCCCGAGGGAACCCGACCGCCGCATGTAGCGGGGGGGTGGTCCCGATCGGACCCCCGACCCGCGGAAAGGCAAGGACGTACATGTACGCCCATTTGCCTGTACGTGCCATATTGTGGACGTACATATACATGCGGCCGTCGGGAAGTGGTTAAAGTCAAACGCCGGTAAAAGTTAAAAACCTCCCTTGCAGTGGGGCTGTGCCCGCACTGCAAGGGTTACATGCTAGTTTCTGTCTAAAGGACAGGAAAAGCAGTCTTACTTACCCTGTAGAGTTGGGCCGAACCCCCGGTTTGGCTCACACTAGAACTATTGAAGATCACAAAAGTTCAGACCCGAACTCTGAACCCTAATAAAGTCTATGGCACCCAAACTTGAAAAATCAAAAGTGGCCATTTTGAAGGCTTATATGCAAGTTATTGGCCACAAAAAGGGTATGGAGGCCCAGGTACTGCCCTGGGTGGCATGTATCAATGCAAAACCCTTTTTGAAATAGTTTTTACAGGAGCAGGGATTTTAATGATGCTTAAAGTGAAACAATAAAAATTAAGAATTCCTTGTATTATAGTACCGGGGGGGTCCTCTTAGGCTGGATTCACACCAGTATGAATTGGATGCCAATTGGTCACTGAGTGGTGCATTCTGGGTTGGTGATGTCACAAGAGGGCAGTGCCACCAGGTGATGTCATCAGGTGGCCCTGCCCCTTACCTATCTAAGAACTGTCAAACGGCAGAGCCTGCAGTTCAGTTGGCGGTTAGCCTTCGTCATGGGTGGAGCTAATATTTCAGGTCTGGCAGTGGCATGATTGATGATGGATCTACATCAGGGACAGCCCCCTGTCCCAAAGCACGCCCCCCCATGTTGCGGGCAGGTGACCTGGTACGGTTCAAAAGGGGACGCCTGCTCAAACTCTCCCTGTGGACTGGCCTGCCAGGCTGCCTGCTCGTAAAATGGTCTGGTATAAATTTTGGGTGGACCCCATGGCATTTAAAAAAAATAATTGCCGTGGGGTTCCCCTTCAAACCCATACCAGTCCCGAAGGGACACACCATTTTTTCTTTATTTTTGCAATAGCCGGGCACCTGCAATTGTAACCATGAGTCATTTTAAATGGGATTTGACCATTTTGTTTTCTTTGGAAATTTCATTTTTGCTGCAGCATGTTTATGCATGCTACAGATGTGCCACTTTACAGACACATTAAGGGGACAACCCAGACACTATGGCCTGGATTCACGTAGCACTTACGCGGTGTATCTCAAGATACGCCGCGTAAGTGTAACAATGCGCCGTCGTATCTGTGCGCTGTGCCCATAGAACTAGATAATAGGCTTCTTGCGACCGACGTAACTTGCCTGCGCCGGCGTATCTTGGGCGCATATTTACGCTGGAGGCATATGGGAAATTCGATTCCCATGTGCAAATGAGTGAGATACGCCGATTCACGAACGTTCTTGCGCCGGGCGCATTAATATACGCTGTTTACGTAAGTCGTACATCCGGCGTAATGTTAAGCCTCATAAAGCAGGGGTAAGTCATAAGGACTTCAATAGGGTTTGCCGTTTGGGTCAGAACATTTCCCCTGTTCGGGAGTTCTGCCCATCCTTAGTCACATGAAGATCACTTACATAAAATGCCATCTGAGGAGTCTACATATAAATGATTAACTCAAGATTCACAGCTTTCACACAGGATTGATACATTCACCAAATGCAATTAAAAAAGAAAGATGTGTGAATCTTGGGTGAAAACATTTATAAATATACCTTCAAGTGTTTGTTATATTCTACAGAGCTAAATGCCCTAGTCGTTTCATATAACTGAGTACTCCAGTAGTGAGATCTCTGCATTTGAGTTTTTGGGTTTGTACACCTGCTGCAATCATCAAAAAAGGGTTCCACTGTCCTTGCTTGATTTGTAGTTTACATTAAGGTTAAATGCAATAGGAGAAGTGGGACAACTCAAGGTGGGGGAAAACACACAAATCTCTAAAAAGGAAGGAACAGCAACATAAACCATGGAGGGAAGAGCTCCCTGCTGAAATCCCCAAGAGAAAAAAATAGCTACAGAATGACACAGCTCTCCATACTCTACCTACAGTATACTTGAAATATCATTGTCACTTTAAAATATAATAGTCTTTTAAGTTAACTCTCTGACATGTTTTATTGCACAATTGTATAATTCTTAAAATGTGCTTCTGCTTTTCATCAGCACTGGAAATGGAGTACTGTCAGCTTGACACTAAGCCCAGTGCTCCCTCATACCTTTTTCTTGTTTACCATAAAATCTGGTTTTGCAAAGGCAAGTAATACATTGGACAAAGGTTGCATTCACAATCAGACAGAAAATTACATAAATTTCTCTTTAAATAAATAAAAGAATGTAACTGCATTACAACATTGCACTGCCTAAGTGTTCTTCAAGAATACATTTTACAGTCTCTAAAGTAAAAGGTCAGATATCAAATTAACATTTTCTCTTTTTTTCCTAAACAACAATAAGAGCACGTCTATCAAATTGGCAAGTTGACATCTAGTGCAAATACATGTGTCTGAATGAGTGAGCAGCTGTCAGAGCAGCACCTAGTCCAGATGAGAACAAGTTTTTTTGAAGAGGACACTTATAAATACCCTTGAAAATTTACATAAGTCCTATATCTGGAAATAAATGCTTATCATTCTTCCATCTATTATCCAGTAACTGTTACTGTGTGTATTGTTACTAGACTTTCCCTAATCTTACACTACATAGTTTGAATATTTATAATAGACACTGCTATTTACCCTGTGACTCAATAGACTTTTAAAGGGAAACTTTATTGCATTTTATGTACGTATACAAGACACAACACACTGAGCTATTATTGCAATGTTAAAATAAAATTAAGTTTTATTTTAGTTCAGAACACACTTTAGGGGTTTCTATATCAGGGCATGTGATTAGAATCGCTGCATAATGAATTCTGAGATATATTTGACCAGACTTGACCTACAAAACATCAGTCCGGAGGATACAGCCAAGATGGCCACCATTCAATCCCTGGCCAGCATACCCAACCAGTTGCCACTTCCTCCAAGGAAGATTTAAGAGGGGACCTCACTAAAACAGCAATCAAAGTTGATAAACTTCTTTAATCCACCATCAAGGCTGTGCTAGATGAAGCCCAGGTAAGTGTACGCTATGGTGAGGAGAGAAACAGACACACAGAAGACATAAAGAGGAGGCAAAGACCAGTTGAGTGCACAGGAATCCTGGCGGGATCAGGAGGCACATTGAGTTGGGAGTAAAATATAGACACACAGGGCCAGATTTACAAAAGGGATACGACGGCGTTTCTCCTGATACGCCGTCGTATCCCTGTTTCTATCTATGTGACTGATTCATAGAATCAGTTACGCATAGATATCCCTAAGATCCGACAGGTGTAATAGTTTTACACTGTCGGATCTTAGGATGCAGTACCGCGGCCGCCGCTGGGGGGAGTTTGCGTTGTAAACCAGCGTCGGGTATGCAAATTAGGAGTTACGGCCGATCCACAACGGTTTTTCGTGTTCGCTACGTCGTCCGTAGTCAAGTTTCCCGTCGCAAAGTTAGTCGTTTTTTTTGGTGCCCTAACTTTAGTCAGCAAGTGTATTGCTGTCTAAAGTATGGCCGTCGTTCCCGCGTCGAAATTCAAAATTTAACGTTGTTTGCGTAAGCCGCCCGGGAATACGGAAGTACGCTACGCGCGTCGCCGTTAAAAAAAATGACGTCACGGCGCGCAAAGCACGGCGGGAGTTAGGAAACGGAGCATGCGCAGTAGGTCCGGCGCGGGAGCGCACCTAATTTAAATGGCACACGCCCATTTAAATTGGCCCGCCTTACGCCAGAGGCCGCGGGCGTAGTTTTCATCGCAAGTGCTTGGTGAATTAGGCACTTGCGATGAAAAATAGCGGCGGTGTAACTTATCTAGGATAAGTTACGCCGCCACGATTCTACATGAATCTGGCCCACAGAGCATGAAAAGGATTCACGTGAAGAGACCAAAGAGGAAAGTTACAGGTAGGCAGCAGTGCAAAGCTGCTTGCAGGCACACAGCAGGGAGGATAGGACAGGGTGATGGCAATGCAGAAAAGCAGTAGCGTTAGGGGAATCATTCAGCTACTAACAAAAGCTATTTATTTAAATAAATCACAGATACATTTTCATTTTATAACTTCAACATTGTGATCAGGGCCGCCATCAGGGGCGTACAGGCAGTACACCTGTAAGGGGCCCGGAGGTCCCCAGGGGCCTGGATGGCAACCCCCCCCCTTTATTTATTATTTTATATATATATATATATATATATATTTTTTTTTTTTTTTTATATATTTATATATTTATTTTTATATATATTTATATTATGTATATATATTATTTTTATTGTTATTATTATTATTATTATTATTATTATTAAAGGGCCCAGAGGTCCATTTTTATATATATTTTTATATATTTTTTTTATATAAATATATATATATATATATATATATATATATATATATATATATTTATTTATTTATTTATTATTAAAGGGCTCAGAGGTCCCCAGGGCCCCATGTGGCAACCCCCCCTTTTTTTTATAAAAAAAATTTTTATTATTTTTTTTTATTATTAAAAGGCCCAGAGGTCCCCAAGGCCCCCAGATGGCAACCCCCCTTTTTATGTATTTTTTATAAATGTTCATTTTTTTTATATATTTTTTTTATTTATTTGTTTTATTAAAGGGCCCAGAGGTTTCTTTTTTCTTTTTATTAAAGGGCCCAGAGGTCCCCAGGGCCCCGGATGGCTACCCCCCTTTTTTTATAACTTTCTTTATATATATATATTTCTTTATTTCTTCTTTTTCTTGTAAAAGCCCCCCCCCCCGCTTCTCAATTTCAGACGGCAGCACCCCCTTCCCCTGGTTCATCCATGCCTGAAGTTGTGTGGGGCCCCAAAATTCCTAATGGTGGCCCTGATTGTGGTAGCAATACAAACAATACTTATTTTTGACAATCCAAAATAAGATTTCTTACAAAATATCCTTTTGATGGTGTAATTACTGCTAGTCATCTCTTTCCACTTCCTGAATTCCCTTCATGCATTGTAGTTTCTCCTATGCTGTTTTCTATCAATTTCTAAGGACTATATATGTCATGGTACTTTTCTACCTGCAAACAATGACTCCTGTACTGACTCCCCCTCCTGAAACTCCTCCTTTCAACACCTCCTGTAATTTAAAAATTCTGTTGGTACTGGATTAAGCCAAGGAACATCATTGACAGATATCTCAACTGTTACTTTAGATGAAAAAAAGGCATTTGATAATGTGAGTCTCTAGTGGATCTTTCCATTCATGACTTCATTAGGATTCCATGGCAGAGTCCTTCAGTTCCTTTAAAACATGTATACTTCCTCCACAAGGATCTGCACACCAGGACTTGCGTGTACAGCATTCACTTTGAACAAGAGTAAGCAGGGATGCCCCCTTCCCGCCTCTTTTTTAATCAGCAATGGAGCCCATCTCCCATTATTTAAACCCGACTAGTAAATTACAGGGAGTTGTCAAAGGTAACACAGAATTAAAAATGGTGATGATGATGATAATAGTAATAAATCATCATTAAATAATAGTATTCTCCGATGATATTCTCCTTTTCACATTAATGTACACGCAAAGTCAACCTTTTCTGAACGATTTAACTTGACAGCTAGAAGCCGCATTTGGGTCTAGAAGCATTTTGCAAAAAACATTTTTTTTTGTTAAAATGAAAAACATCTGTAACCGAAACGCTGCTAAATGCTAGTTACCACGTTTAGCCGTGCTTGAAATGCCTCTAAACATAGCTTCTGAGCTAATTTATTTTGGGTTCCAGAAAAAGCCTCTAAACTCAACTGCCTAAAAACGACTATAAACGACCCTGTGTACAAGTACTGATCAGAAAAAATAGAGGAGAAGTCATGAGCTGTTGAAAAAAAATGCCCAACTGCATCTAAACGTCCGTATACCAGCAGCAGTGTACATGAGGCATTAGACTTCAACAACAAATTTTACCCATACAACACAGCTGGATAACACAGTCTTCTAGACACTCTAACTTTAACTACTTGCTGACCGCCGCATGCCTTTGTACGTCGATAGAATGGCACGGGCAGGCAGATTGGCGTACAGGTACATCCATTTAAATCTGCTGCCCAGCGGGCGCGCGCACGCCACCGGGGGTGTGCGCGCGCGCCCATCTCGTGCCTCTCAATTGCGACCGCGGGTGTGTCACCTGAGTGTTTCACGTGTAGCCAGGCCCTCTAACAGTAATAATCACTTTCTAGGAAACACTTAACCCTTGCAGCGCCACCTTGTGTTTAACCCCTTCACTGCCAGTGTCATTTTTACAGTAATCAGTGCATTTTTATAGCACTGGTTGCTGTAAAAATGACAATGGTCCCAAAATGGTGTCAAAAGTGTCCGATATGTCCGCCATAATGTCGCAGTCATGATAAAAATTGCTGATTGCTGCCATAACTAGTTAAAAATGTTTATTAATAATAATGCCATAAACAGTTCCCTATTTTGTAGAAGCTATAACTTTTGCGCAAACCAAACAATAAATGATAAACGTATTGCGATTTTTTTTACCAAAAATATGTAGAAAAATATGTATCGGCCTAAACTGTGGTAAAAAAAAATGTATTATATATTTGGGGGATATTTATTATAGCAAAAAGTAAAAAATATTGTGTTTTTTTTCAAAATTGTCGCTCTTTTTTTGCTTATAGCGCAAAAAATAAAAACTGCAGAGGTGATCAAATACCACCAAAAGAAAGCTCTATTTGTGGGTAAAAAAGAACGTCCATTTTGTTTGGGAGCCACGTTGCACGGCCGCGCAATTGTCAGTTAAAATGACGCAGTGCCGGATCGCAAAAAAGTGGCCCAGTCTTTAACCACCAAAATGGTTCAGGGCTTAAGCGGTTAAATTAGAGGTGGTGCTGTCTAAATCATAAAACATGATTGGAACGCTACACAGCGAAATCTCCCAACTACCTAGCAATTTCTGCAAAAACATCATCACCACTATAGCTTAGCGTGAGTTACAGAAAAAAATGGGCAAATTACCTTGCTTTTCTCAAAATACGCCTTTGCAGTGTGAGAACAACCAGGCCTCCAGAAATCTTTTCATTAATAAAATATTCCAGGACATAAGAATATAATGTAATTTCCAAACACCTCTTCCACTATTTACAGATAATGAGCAACTGGAAATCTAACTTTCTGGATACTTTAATCCCCACTAGACTAAGACAAAACTATGTCAGCCCTATCAACCTCTAAATAGGGTTTTTGTAAAGACATTGGAATGCTCCATTGTTACTAACTGGACTAAAGGTTTGCCTATCAATGATATTGTTGTAAAATTATTAAGAGGTTTCAAACCACCACATTGATCACTGACACCTGAAGGGAAACTCGATTTTAAATTGTATTTATAATTTTTCTCTCAAACAAACAGTACAATGTGCACACCTACATATCAATGCCCTTAATGCAGTAAACTCAGATCCTTCCTAACACACTGTCAATGACCTTTCCCTGTGTTCTCTGAATTCTGAGTTCTAAATACCCCCTGCTTTTCCTTTTTGGATTTGAAGACTTAAAGCGGTACCTGAATTTTACACATTATCAGCCTCTTGGAATTCCTGTATTATAAAGCTAGAGTGTGAGAAGAAGAGGCAGTGCAGGGAGCCAATAAGTTCATGTACTGACAAGAAGTATACTGATAGGAGGAGAGAGCAGGATGAAAGAAGGATAAGTTCATCAATGGGCTGTTCCCCCTTTGTTTTTTTGCTTGTAATCAAACTGAGAGCATCTAGCGGTAGAACACAGAATTCTGTCGGGGGGAGTTTCTGGATTAAAGCTGGTTTTGTTATTTTTTCTTTCAACTGACTATTCATTTTGTTGAACCTCTGCTTGCCTGCCTTGATTTCTTCAGGATACCTAGAGCCAGAGGCAGCCCGTCCATTTGGGGTGCACAGGCACCGCCCCCTCTATCCATGCGTCCGGCTTCCTGATCTACATACAGGGCACCGGACCATGGATTCCAATGGGGGGGAGTGTTTTTTTGAAGCACGTGATTAAAGCCAGAGGCTCTAATAGGCTTCAAAAAAGGGTGGGCTCCGGGTGCTATTTTCACCCTAAATCTACTCCCCTCCAATCAGTAAGCAGGTTGTGTGGCTGTTTCCCGATTGTCCTAAATGTCAGGAGATCCTATTGGATGCCTAGTGCTTAGAAGGAAGAGAGTGGAGATGCACGACAGAAGCTGCTACTTGCACCTCGCCACCCACCACCTAGATGGGGTCCACCTGCTGTGCTGGAGGGGACACCGGAGCAGCTGGCTGCACCCCACCACCTAGATGGGGTAAAGACCAATCGGCAGACAGCAGGGGGGGTTCGCTAGGTTGTCCCCTGCCACCGGCTGTTAGCTGACCCCTCCAAAAAAAAACACCAGCCGCCACTGCCTAGAGCAGTAGTGACTTTGCAACCTTCTAAGTGAAACACAGGCAACCTGTTCTTAATTGGAGAATGAACACAATGGAAAGGTGGCAAACGATCATGAATTGTGGCTGGGTACAGTCCAAGACTATTTTAATGAAGTTCTTATATAAAGATAATGTACTATAATTCCTCCAATCTCTCTTTATGGTATACCGGATACTGTGCTAGGACCATTTTTGGTGTCATTCTATTATTACCTTGACATATAACATCTGAGACGTTGGCGATTCTTGCTGCATGATGACTGGAATGCCTCTCGGGTTTTATCCCACATCCAAGCCCTGTTGACCTCTATTTTCTTGGGGTCTATGATTCCGGTAAGCAGGTATCAATATATCTGTGGTGACGGAGCACTGGGACTACATTGATGATTGCTGGCACTTGTTCACTGGTTATAATTGATTTGATGATTTATGTGGACTATTCAATGCACTACTTATTTAGGGCACCTGCGTCACTAAATAGTGTTATTATATCTGTTATATTGTTATATACAGTTATATTGAGTTTATTCATCACTATTTTCTATCGTATCACACTCATTTCTGATGTATTTGCACTAAGAGCAAGAAGTATTGTTTTTAATAATTATGTGGACTGCACAAAGGTACTCCAAGATACACTGGTATTGAAGTAGAAGAAAGTGACCAATGAAACAGCCATATTGTGATAGTACATACAGATGGGTATGTATTTTTCATAACCACCAAACAAAATCTGGAACAAATACAAATGAGGCAATGGACTAAAATTATCAATAAATTAAAGGGGTTGTAAAGGTTCAATTTTCTTTCCTAAATAACTTCCTTTACCTTAGTGCAGTCCTCCTTCACTTACCTCATCCTTCGATTTTGCTTTTAAATGTCCTTATTTCTTCTGAGAAATCCTCACTTCTGTCTGTAACTCCACACAGTAATGCAAGGCTTTCTCCCTGGTGTGGAGTGGCGTGCTCGCCCCCTCCCTTGGACTACAGGATAGTCAGGACGCTCTCTACGTTGCAGATAGAGAAAGGAGCTGTGTAATCGCTCGGGTCTCGGCTGCCTCTCCACCATCCTCTGTGAGGGAATCAGGAAGTGAAGAGCTGCGGCTTCACTTCCCGGTTCCCTACTGCGCATGCGCGAGTCGCGCGGCGCTATGCGAATGGGCGAATGTCTCCTGGGACACACACAAGGTCCCAGAAGGAACTGCTCCCCATTTCCCAGGAAGCAGTGCGAGGAGGAGAAGAAAGAAAACCACTGCGGACAAGAAAGTAGCAGGTTAGGGGGCGATATGCCTAGTAACAGCCACTTCTGGTAAGTATAAAAAAAAAAAAATCAAATTTTTTGTAGCCTTTCTGATAGGCCCACATGGCATCACAGACAGCTGTGCACAATAATCAGCATCATCCAACTCCTTCTGCACACGCCCAGTGCTATCAGGAAGGTGGAAGATCTGGATAAAAATGTCCATAAATGATAATAGCAGTGAATGCACTGCGTCCTCTCACTAACCTGGTGGTCAGGGAGCAAGGAACTGCAACTAAATTCCACTTCCGGGGTGCAAAAATTGCGGCCGTACTGATTCAGATACATCCGGAAAGAGGAACCAAAGTGTTCTGTCTGTGATGCCATGTGGGCCTAACATGGGCCTAGATGGCTTGAGTTTTTTGTATATAAATATGGGCATGCTTGTGTCTTGGGCCACGCCTCTGAAGATATCGCCATAGGATGAAACATGTAAGGCTGACCGACACAAGTACGCTATAAGCCGCAGAGTTTTTATATCATTTGATGCATTTTTTACCTGTCTGTTTGTAAGTACCATACAATAAATTGCTTATTGGTTTTACCTACGGGCTTTACTATTGCCGTTTCCTTTCTGCATTTTATGACCGCATATCTGCTGATGAACGCAATGTATGCTTTTGGACCTTCATGACATTCGAGATGTTATTTCATCATTGATGCTGCCTGTGGATAACCTCTCACCTGTACACTCTGTTGGAAGTGTGATTGCCACTGACCTGCACGTTATCTGATTACATGCCCATAATGATATTGTTCTGGTAAGCGGATTGTTTGCACGTTGGTGTGGTGTGTTTTTTCCGTGTCTGCACACTGAACATTCGGTGGAGGTCCAATATCTTCAACTTCATTGATGAACATATATTTTGTGGACTTTATGTACACATTGTTTATTTGGATTAATTTTTCATTCCATTTATTTTGAGCGCTGCACTATTGGATTATATTGTTTTTGTTTGCTTATCTATAAACTGTGCTAGCTGCTTTGTATTCTGGTTATTACTTTTAAGTTAGCGCAAATATGTGTTCCCCCATATTTATAAAGCACTTATAGTGTATGTTAACTAAGTGTGTGTTGTCCATGTATATTCTTGACATTGTAGCCTGCATTCCTTTTCATCACCTCCTTTAGTGTCAAACACCTGGCTGAAACAGGTCTATACTTCCGTTGTCAGTGTGAATCCATAGGCTTGCTGTACATGATGCCATGCTAATACACAGCCTACTGTATCTGTATCTACTGTAGTCAGTGTATCCAGCATTCCCCCAGTCAGCCCTATTGATTGAGGGGGGTTCCAGCTGAGGCCTTCGCTTTCAAACCGCAGCTGCAGTCTGTAGAAGCAGAAGGCTTGGCCTTCTGGAAAACAGTGGACACAGATGTGGAACTACATTCCCTGACTTTGTGTGACATTATCAAGTGCCTATCCCCAGCTATCCAAACTGAGCTGTGTGATCATGTGACCAGGCTATAAAACTTAAAAAATATATCAAATTATATTATTCATATCTGGTGGGAATGTCCCACAATCATTGACTACTGGGAGCAGATCTCAAAATGGATTAAGCATATTACAAATAGTAAGATAAACCTGAATGTGGCTGCATTACATATTAATCACTTTACACCCAGTACATACAAAAAGTCATTATCTAGACATCTTTTAACTGCAGCAAAAAACATTATTCTACTTCATTGAAAAACTACTAGAGCCAAGGCCAAGTCAAGGATTGGTTGGACAGAGTCCAATACAATTATGGGATGGAGGAGATTGTGGCAATGAAAAAAGAAAATAGTGAGAATTTTATTAAAACATGGCAACCTTGGGTATTATTTAGATACTCGAATAAATATCAATCTCTTTACACATAGAATACCCAATAATCTGTCTTTAGTATTGTGGACATTTGGTTTAACCTAATATAAATATGAAAAATTAGTACCTAACTAATAATTATGTATACATGAAAGAAATATACCTTCTACTGTCAACGAACATTGTTATATCAGATGTTACTTTGTAATTACATTGTCAATTGTAAGCTTTCATTTGCATTCAATAAAAACCCTTGATTGTGAAATATATATATATATATATATATATATATATATATATATATATATATATATATATATATATATATATTTTATATGTAAATTCTAAAACGCTCTTTAGATATTGTATAGCTATTTGCCATGTGTCTTAAGTTGTGGGAATTCAGATATTTTCATGTTACTTTTACTGAACATTCACTGGTGGTGAATCATTCACTGTCATTTAAAATGCATGTGCCTGGAAGACTCACTAAATGTTTGGTAAATACCAGATTCACTGCTTTATAAATAGTTCTCTTTAAATTTAACCATATACAACATTTGAGCTAGAAAAAAAATGCTCACTAGTATCCATACATAAAAGAAATAAATAAAATGCATAAAGACAAAAATAGCTGCCTGATGAATATGTAGGTATGCTCAATGTAATAAGCACAGTGTCTCAAACACGTATATTTTAAAAGTAATTCAAAGTAATTGTATTTCACAGATAATACTGACTTTGAGCCCTAAATCTGATTTATTAAATCTGCTTGTTAGCTGCCATAATTAGCAGCATATGGATTTCATTTTTCCACTTCTGTTATTTTGACTTTAGAAGAAGTTGTGCTGATCGGAATAATGAGTTTGGGTGTTTGTTGTAAAAGTAGTTGCATGTTAAAGTAAACAAGCAGATTGGGTAAAGTACCACTGTCAGCATTGTTGGCAATGAAGCAGTGACAGTATGTCGAGCTCTAATTCTTTTATATTATTCACATTAGTGGGCTCAGCACAAGATCAGAAGAGAAGAGAAAAAGAGTTGAAGTCAGTAATGACGGGGGATAAATTCTGTCACTGTGCTTTTTAACAGACACCTTTCTAAGTAAGGCTTCATTAGATTCCTCAGTTTACTGACTTACTAAATCCTGCATCTCTCATACTAGAAGTAAAGAAAGAATTAGCATTTCTTTTAAATGCAAAGCAATCCTATTGTCATAAATAGCTAACAAATACTGAGTATATAGTTCTTGTTTTTTTCTCTTTTTATTCAAGTTAATATATCATCTCTACCCAACATTATATTGTTGGTTTGACTGTTGGGAAGCTGAATCACATGCTTTTCGTACATATTTCACAAATTCTGTTTATGAGATATCGCCACCAAATTTGCTTTCTTTGTCCAAGCCAAAAACTGTATTTTCTTGAACTCCCTACTTGATTCCGCAAGATAATGTTTGGTGAACATTTAGTCAACTAAAGCAGTTGCAGAATGTAGCACATACTTACATATAGTTTATAGGGTTGAAAAATATACAGGCCCATCCAGCTCAATCTATGTGTGTGTGTGGCTGTGTGTGTGTGTGTGTGTGTGATTTTCTTTCTCCAACTATTCCCATAGCCCTGTATATTCTGCTTCCAGAGGAAAACTTTTTAAGTTGTCAACATTTTCAGCTAGTACCGCTACCGGGTAGAGGAAGTCACTGCTCTAACAATGAAGAAGCCTTTCTAAAATCCAGGGTTAAACCTCCTTTCTTTTACCATGAAAGTGTGGCCATGTGTCCTCATAAGGGACCTTAGAGATATGCCCCGTACACACATGTGGGATTTCCGACGGGAAAAGTTCCAGTCAGAAATCCCGAGGGGAAAGCCGAGAACCTGCTCGGGCAGTCTTTCCCCCTACACATGGCCGGTTTTCTCCACAGGAAAACTGCCAAAAAAGGCCGGGCAAAAGTCCGCCAGTTTTCCCGGCGGGAAAAAGGAGAGCTGGTTATCTTTTTTTGTCCGGCGATTTTTGGGCAGTTTTCCCGTCAGAAAAACTGAGAGGAGCATACACACGGCCGGGATTCTCGGCCGCAAGCTCTACTCGCAGTTTTCCTGTCGGGAAAACCGGCCGCATGTACAAGGCTTAAGTAGTTTTCACAGTTACTGGAGTCACCTTTGATAAATTTGTTAATTATAACCATATGCTCTATTAAGCACCTCCTCTCCTGACTGAATAAATGTAATCTATGTAATTGATCCTCATAGCTGAGGTCCTTCACCCCCCTTATTACATTTGTTGCTCACTGAACTCTTTCAAATTCAACAAAAAAAATTCCAGAGAATTAGTAACCAAAACTGAACTGGATATTCAAGAATAAGTGGTGTTTGAATAAGTGGCTGACATAAATTAATCAAAATATAGATGAATAATTGGACAGATGTATAAACCTTTAAATAATAAATTATGAATCCACACCAATTTGCCTTTTATTTTTTTCTTTACATGGTACATTAATATTGGCAGTAGTTTCCCTAATATAAAAATTGGATGGTGACATTTTCATGCCCTGGTACCCCTATTGAGAAATCTAGAAATTCATTATATAGGTCCTCCATAAATAACATGCATCGCTAAGCAGCTGTTATAGCTTGGGCACAGTACCCACTTGTGTGCTTGCATGAGAGACTGCTCAAGTATTTGCATGATGATTTTTTTCCTGTACATTTTGCAAATGCAGCAAAGCTTATGTACATGTCTTATTTTACTGCATGTGTCCGTTTGTCTCAAGGGTGCAGTAGGGATGACAGTCATGAGGGTACAGTTGAGCTACTTTGTGTTACGCAATGTTTTTCTAGAAACAGCATTTCCTTTTAAAATCCACATGTTTGCACACCACTGGGGTTTATTTGCTAAGGCTAGAGAGGGCAAACTTAGTCACAATTAGTAAACAATAAATAATAAATAAATGCACAAATAAGAAAAGTCCACGGGCAGTTCCAATGTAAGAACAACTGATATAAAGAAAGTTTGCATATAGTGCCCCATTAAATAACTCTTCAATTGCTTGATCACTCAATTTCTGGTTAAAGTGAACACACCGTGTATCACACACATCTCCATCACTAGCAGTTCACCTACCACATTGACTGATGGACAATAAGTCATTTGCAACTGTCCCTTTAAGGGCTGTTAGCAGATGTGGCCGACTTTAAAAACACTCTCCTCCATGCTGACAAAACTGAAGTCACAATGATGGTCTGTATGATTTACCTCCTAGTGATTATTGGTGGAATTGGAGGGAGTCATACATGGTGTGAACGGATTTGGAGGAGAGTGTATTGAAAGTCAGCCGCATCTGCTAAACCCCTCAAAAAGACAGGTGCATATGACCTATTGTCCATAGGTCAAAGTGGGAGGTGAGTCCTAGTGGTGTCAGGGTGTGTGATACACGGTGTGTTCACTACATGCAGGAATTAAGTGATCAATACGTGGACTTTCTTTATATCATTCGTTCTTATATTGGACCTGCACATGGACTTTTCTTATTTTATTTATTATTTATTGTTTACTATTTATTTCGCATACACATAGTGTGGCACTGGATCATTTTATTTTTATTTGTAAATTTAACTGAGTGGTACACTTATAGACTCCGGCAGTAGCACAATTTACATTTGTTGTTTTTTCACGTAAAGTAATATACAGTTGTGCACAAGGTTTTTTTTTATTTTATTTTAGAACTAAACCCTGCTAGCCTTTACAGCCAAGGAATCTGCCATCTTAGCCTATGTTTGATCTGCAGTTGCCATGGTGCTGCACATGATCATTTATAACATCAGCCATTTGATGTCTTGATATTTCCACTGAGAGCGCAAGAACTTGCAACAGTTATCACTCATGGCATGCCTTGAATATATATTTTTAAAAACAGTTATATTTAAGAGTTTAGTTCTGCTTCAAAATGTGTTTTGAAAGTGTATGCTTGTTAGTGCAATTTTCATTCCTTTTGCATGTATTCATGCAAGGAATATTTTGTTAGGACCCAATCTGGACAGTCTGTCTCTGCTGATTATCTCTGTTATCTATATTGCAGCATTTCATGGTTGGTCCTCCTATAACCTTTACTCCTTGCCACATCACATTCACTGCCATATTTTCACAAGTTTAGGCTAGGGTCTGGACAGTCTACATAAGGACATGAGAAGTGGTGAATCATGGCTTCTCTGAATGCTTCCTGTCACCTGTGCATCAGCAGGCTAGATATACAAAAGTGAACCACCTAAAACTAAGCTGACATGTTTAAAATAAGTTATTATAAAGCAAGGTGCCACATGATCCAAAATAAAGAAAAGCAAAAACGGTGTCTGCCTCTTGTAATGAATAATCTTGGTTCACATTTATATATACACGTGTGCACATGTAGGGCAGCTCATTCATTTCAAGGTTTTCCTGCCCATAAGAAACATAGGAGCCTGTTTTTAAATTGTGCAGCACCATGCAGTTTGGCGTGTGAAAAAACATGCATGGTTGACTGTACATGGGGATGTCATTAAGAATTAAAGTGGTTGTAAAGGCAGAAGTTTTTTTTTATCCTAATGCATCCTAAGAAAATAAAAAACCTTCTGAGTGTACCAGCCTTCCTTAGTCCCCTTAATACTTACCTGAGCCCCATCTCTATCCAGCGATGTACACGAGTGCCCTTTGGGACCCTCCCTCCTGATTAGCTGAGACACAGCAGCAGCACCATTGGCTCCTGCTGCTGTCAATCAAAGTTAGTTAGCCAATCAAGAGAGAGAGAGGGGGCGGGACTGAACCCTGGCTCCGTGTCTGAATGGCTCAGGTACCCCTATAGCAAGCTGCTTGCTGTGGGTGCATTCACCAGAAGGGAGGGGCCAGGAGCACTGAAGAGGGACCTGAGAGGAGGGAGATCCAGGCTGCTCTGTGCTAAACCACTGCACAGAGCAGGTAAGTATAACATGTTTGTTATTGTTAAAAAAAAAAAAGATTTTACTATCACTTAAATGACACCCCCATGCGTCTGCTAAAGAGCCACGCGTTTCTTTGCTTGTTGGAAAAGCACACATTTTTTTGCACATTACAGACAGATCTAAAGTAGTAACTTAAAGCAGGGTTCTACCCAACAGTGGAACTCCCACGTATACACTTCCTCCTCCCCTCTGGTGCCCCATTTGGCACCTTTTAGGGGAAGGGGGGAACAGGGGTTTTTAACAGGTCCCCTTCCCCACTTCTGGAAACAGGCCCCGACCCAATCTCATGTAAGCTCGGCCCCCTCCTCCTTACCCCGCCACCAGGCCAATCAGAAAGTGCAGTGCTCATGCGCAATAGGGAACCTTACAAGTAATGGCAGCAGAAGCACCCCGGAGTCGATCCAAAGATTGGCTGGGGTGCTGACATTACAGGCTCCCTGGACAGGTAAGTGCCCTAATATTAAAAGTCAGCTACAGTATTTGTAGCTGCTGACTTTTAATTTTTTTCACCCAGGCTGGACCTCCTCTTTAAATACACTTTAGTACACTTTCCTTTTAACTGCTAATTTAAAGAAAACATGTTTAAGATGCCTCCTGTGGCCACTGCCATTTTCTGAGCTTCATACTAGTTCAGGGACAGTAGGCCTGCTCACAGTAAAACTTCCTAACTTTGGCTACACTGTTTGGAACTATCACGTGTCAGAAAATGACAGCTTTTAAGTGGAAGTTTCTCATATAGGTATTTTGCTTTGCAACAGATTCTTGTTAAGATTATTTATGTGTTAATATGACCTGGTCCAGCAAATGCTGCTTGCTGCTATGTCTGACAGCTTTCCATATCCCAAGACCACTGACATTTTAATCTGTTGCAGTCTTGCTTAACGTTTGCCAGCGGATATTCTCTTATTTCAGCACTCCTGATTTAATGACTATAGCTTCACATTTTGATTTCATTTTGAAACGAAAAAAGGAAATTATTTTTTTTCACCAGAAAGATTAATTTCTTATGTAGATGTATATTTTATAATGATTGAAAATAAACCATCTGACCCTAAATCACTTTCAGCACAAAGGAGCTAAAAAATTATCTCCATGCCCTGTCTCTTTCTGTGTACTTGTAGCCTTTCCGGGAACAAATCATTATTAACTGCAAATTAAATGATTGGAATAAAACAATGTAACTTCATTTGTTCAACATCATTCATAAATGTGATATCATAAAACACTTTACAAGATTGCAAAGTAGAGGAGCTGGACACTATAAAATAAGACGCGTATGAAATTAATAAATTGTTCTGACATATCTTGACAGATAGTTTTATTGCCATGTAGCATAGTTAAAAATAAGGATAAAACTACATTATTACAAAACACAACATAAAGCGATTAGGTTATAAAAATATTAACTAAAATAATGATGAAGAAAATAAAAGTGACAAGATATATACAATATAATTTCTTTTATCACAACTAATCATATTTAAAAAATTCAGTTATAGTGCTATCTATTTTTTCATAATCATCTTTGCTATAACAACCTGAAACTTTACTGTTGTAGGTTGATAAATAGCAATAATGATGATGAAAGTACAGTAATCCATGTGATTATGACTTTAGTTAACTGCTCTCAGATGAGTGAAAAAAATGATTGGTTGTGATAGGTTCCTACACTGTACTTCACCACTTCTCACTGCACTTCTACTGTTGTAATAACTTTCCAATGCACAAAGATGAAAGATTCTACATTCTAAGAAAATCAGATTTGTATTAAAGTAGTAGGGCATTTTTGTTCATTTTCTATTGTTTACTAAGGATTTGTGTACATAAACCAAGCTTGGTTGATACAAAAAAATCACTGGCGCTCAATGGGAAATAACTAATATCCCATGAAATACTTGAAACCCTCGTATGGGCTGAGAACAGTCCGTGCTGCAGAGATCCGGATACCCTGAAGTACCACAAATACACAAATACACCAAAAAGGAAAACTCTGCGCTCCTGAAAGTTCACCAATTATAAATCCACTTAATGTTTGTGAAGAAAAAAACATACATTAACACTTTAATTTTCGGAAGATCCAGTCCTTTATATGGTTAAAAAAGGGAAAGTTTCCACAATGTGCACAATATGATAAAAAAAGTATAAAAAAAACTTTCCAAATGTCTGCATCAGACCAGCACCCTCTTCAGACTTCAAATGGTTAAAGCTTGCGGTTTTAGTTTGTGGGCTGTCTAGCAAGACATCATTAGTGCAAATGGTGAGCACAGTACATTACCCAGCCAGATGTAAACATCGATCGAATGTCCTTCTCCTGGCTGATGTAACAATGTCCGGGATCCTAAGCTCTCTCCTATGCGGGTCTGGAAGCTTCACAGACCCGATAAATGTGACTGCTGGAGACACAGGGTGGATCAGCCTATCAGAAAGGACGCTCTCCCTGGGTGAACATGCAAGCGTCCCACGTCTGAGACACTGTTTCAGTAAACCAGCTGTACTGCAGGGAGAAGTTTAGGCGCCCTCCAGTGGGCAAATTGCAGTATGCGCTTGTTGAAAAATCAACAGCGTTGCATGGCGATTAAAATAATCGGATATAAAAGTTCTTATGCATGAATAGGATCTTCCATCATAAAAGGGGGATATTAAGAGGGGTCCTAGATGACGCGTTTCGCCCTTACAAGAGCTTTGTCTGTGACAAAGCTCTTGTAAGGGCGAAACGCGTCGTCTAGGACCCCTCTTAATATCCCCCTTTTATGATGGAAGATCCTATTCATGCATAAGAACTTTTATATCCGATTATTTTAATCGCCATGCAACGCTGTTGATTTTTCAACAAGCGCATACTGCAATTTGCCCACTGGAGGGCGCCTAAACTTCTCCCTGCAGTACAGCTGGTTTACTGAAACAGTGTCTCAGACGTGGGACGCTTGCATGTTCACCCAGGGAGAGCGTCCTTTCTGATAGGCTGATCCACCCTGTGTCTCCAGCAGTCACATTTATCGGGTCTGTGAAGCTTCCAGACCCGCATAGGAGAGAGCTTAGGATCCCGGACATTGTTACATCAGCCAGGAGAAGGACATTCGATCGATGTTTACATCTGGCTGGGTAATGTACTGTGCTCACCATTTGCACTAATGATGTCTTGCTAGACAGCCCACAAACTAAAACCGCAAGCTTTAACCATTTGAAGTCTGAAGAGGGTGCTGGTCTGATGCAGACATTTGGAAAGTTTTTTTTATACTTTTTTTATCATATTGTGCACATTGTGGAAACTTTCCCTTTTTTAACCATATAAAGGACTGGATCTTCCGAAAATTAAAGTGTTAATGTATGTTTTTTTCTTCACAAACATTAAGTGGATTTATAATTGGTGAACTTTCAGGAGCGCAGAGTTTTCCTTTTTGGTGTATTTGTAAACCAAGCTTGGGACACTTTTCAGAGACATTTGATAGGCGGTGAGGAGGAAAAATGTGTTTTAATACCCTGAATGTTACACTACCACACCTCAACTGTGTGCATTGAATGAAGTTGCAACTTGGCCCCATTCACTTGAATAGGTTGCATTGGGCGGGTGGTAGTGCCTGCCAAATGCAACAGGGGGTTTAATTCCTACCATGGCAATGAAGTAAATCATTGCGGCATGTGTGCAACTTAACCACATATTTTTAATACCCTCCCAAATGCAATGGTAAAGATGCACTAACAGAAAATAAAACAGACATGAATTACAGATGAATTACTGGGAAAAGCAGTGACAAATCAGCATACTGGTAAAGCAATTGAGTGAGTGTTTATTTTAAGTGACTGTTACTCAGAAACAATTGCAGTACATATAAAAGTGATAAACCTAGAAAAGTGATAGCAGAAAAAGACTGAGTAGTCTATCAAGTTTTTTTCATGAACTTTGTTGTCTGACTATAGATCACCACCAAATTACTTGTCGACTGTAATGCTACGTACACACGATCGGACATTCCGACAACAAAACTGTGGATTTTTTTCCGATGGATTGTTCGCTCAAACTTGTCTTGCATACACACGGTCACACAAATGTTGTCGGAACTTCCGAACATCATGAACGCGTGACGTACAACACTACAACGAGCCGAGACCAATGAAGTTCAATTATTCTGAGCATGCTTTGAATTGATTCCGAGCATGCGTCGGAATTGCATACAGACGATCAGAATTTCCGACAAAAACTTTTGTTGTCGGAAAAATTGAGAAGCAGCTCTCAAACATTTGTTGTCGGAAATTCCGACAGCAAATGTCCGATGGAGGCTACACACAGTCGGAATATCCGACCAAAAGCTCACATCAAACATTTGTTGTTGGAAATTCCGACTGTGTGTACGCACCATCAGGGTGTAAAATAAGCTGGACATAAATGCTGCAATTTGATATAACAAAAACTTTTGATTCCATTTTGTGTCAATAGCGCAAAGTTATTGAAGCAGGAATTTATAGTTTTTATTAACTACCAGGATATGGAATTAAAATTACTACACTCAAATGCATCAGAAAAAGCTGATCACTTTGGATAAAACTCTCTTAGGGCTTGTCGGTTTCAAATTTACTTCAACACAATCTTTCAACAAACTGTATGACACTTTAGGTGGATAATCCCTATTCCTTTAGTAAAATCACCCTTTTGAAACCAAATTATTGATGTGCACATGCCATATTAATAACGGCGTAGATTGAGTTGGGCATCTTTGCATTTTACTTCAATGGAAACTGCATGAAATACATCAGGTGTAAACAGGACCTAAATGCTTATTTTAGTGCACAGGGATACATGAGCAGGAACATGTTATGAAGAAGCTCCCAATTGTTTTATTCTATGAGGGCACTTCTATTGTGACTCTTGTACAGTGTCTCACAAAAGCGTGTACACCCCTCACATTTTTGTAAATATTTTATTATATCTTTTCATGCGACAACACTGAAGAAATTACACTTTGCTACAATGTAAAGTAGAGCGTGTACAGCCTGTACAACAGTGTAAATTTGCTGTCCCCTCAAAATAACTCAACACACACAGCCGTTAATGTCCCCTGTGTCATGTGACACGTTAGCCTTACAAGGTCTCAGGTGTGAATGGGGAGCAGGTGTGTTAAATTTGGTGTTATTGCTCACAATCTCTCACAATGGTCACCGGAAGTTCAACATGGCACCTTATGGCAAAGAAATTTCTGAGGATCTGAAAAAAATAATTGTTGCTCTACATAAAGATGACCTAGGCTATAAGAAGATTGCCAAGACCCTAAAACTGAGCTGCAGCACAGTGGCAAGGACCATACAGCGGTTTTACGGGCCAGGTTCAACATAGAACAGGCCTCGCCATGGTCAACCAAAGAAGTTGAGTGCACATGCTCAGCGTTATATCCAGAAGTTTTCTTTGGGAAACAGACGTATGAGTGCTGCCAGCATTGCTGCAGAGGTTGAATGGGTTAGCCTGTCATTGCTCAGACCATACGCTGCACACTGCATCAAATTGGTCTGCATAGCTGTCGTCCCAGAAGGAAGCCTCTTTCAAAGATAATGCACAAGAAAGCCTGCAAACAGTTTGCTGACGACAAGCAGAATAAGGACATGGATTACTGAAACCATGTCCCATGGTCTGATGAGACCAAGATAAACATATTTTGTTCAGATGGTGTCAAGTGTGTTTGGTGACAACCAGGTGAGGAGTACAAAGACAAGTGTGTTTTGCCTACAGTCAACCATGGTGGTGGTAGTGTCTGGGGCTGCATGGGTGTTGCCGGCACTGGGGAGCTACAGTTCAATAAGGGAACCATGAATGCCAAAATGTACTGTGACTTACTGAAGCAGAGCATGATCCCCTCTCTTCGGAGACTGGGATGCAGGGCAGTATTCCAACATGATAAAGACCCCAAACACACCTCCAAGATGACTACTGCCTTGCTAAAGAAGCAGAGGTTAAAGGTAATGGACTGGCCAAGCATGTCTCCAGACCTAAACACTATTGAGCATCTGTGGGGCATCCTCAAATGGAAGGTGGAGGAGCGCAAGGTCTCTAACATCTACCAGCTCTGTGATGTCAAAGAGTGTAAAAGGAATTTAGTGGCAACCTGTGAAACTCTGGTGAACTCCATGCTCAGGAGGGTTAAGGCAGTGCTGGAAAACAATGGTAGCCACACAAAATATTGACATCTTGGGCCAAATCTGGACATTTTCACTTAGGGGTTCACTCACTTTTGTTGCTAGCGGTTTAGACATTAGTGGCTGTGTGTTGAGTTATTTTGAGGGGACAGCAAATTTACACTGTTAATGTACACGCACTAGTTTACATTGTAGCAAAGTATAATTTCTTCAGTGTTGTCACATGAAAAGATATAATAAAATATTTACAAAAATGTGAGGGGTGTACTCACTTTTGTGAGATACTGTATAAGTATCTTAAATTGAATTCCTGGCATTAATTGGATTGCTCCGATTGTGGAATAGTTGATTAAGAGGCATCTCTGCTACATTTTCTTTGCAAGATCCGAAACAAAAGCTTAAAGTAGTTTAATTTACACTCACAAAAGGAAGGCAGAGTAAAGCAAAAATCATCCAGTTCAGCAGGAACCAAGTATAATGACCGGTTACTGGTGAACAGTCATGTTGAAAAAACAGCATTCGATCAGCGCTTGTAGTCAATGGCTGCAGCGCTTATCTGTGTATTCTGACAGGGGTGTTCACCTATCAGAATACAATAGAACAGCTAGGGGGATCCCTGCATAAACATTGGTGATACAGATTTTTGTGAGTTTTTTTATCTTCCACTTGCTGGTTGAATGATAAAAAATAAACAGTGTATACCCTACTTAAGCCACATCAATAAATCAAAAATCAGCATCACGAACTGTGGTTCCTAATACATAGCAACACTAATAAGGGAGCCTGCAATAACCTTACCAGTCACAAAAAAAGAAAAGAAGAAAACGTTTTTTTCCCCCAAATAAATGGTTGTAAAAATATACTTCATTACTAGACCCCAGTGAATATAAACACACTTAGCCTAAAAAGCCTTTCCATTGCTAACTAAAACCTATTAAAGTGTATGAAAGTCAAAAAAGTTATTTTTTTATTATTTGGCATATATGAAAAAAAACTAAACCTATGGCCAAGCATGGTGGTAGATGGCACATTGGTAGAGCGTTTAAAGTTGTATCAAGATCTGTGGTTTAGGGAGGTACAGTATATTGAGTTTTTTAACTATGTGTTATTTTTATGAGATTTGTTAGCATTTAAATTTCTAACTAATGATGTATGCAAGATTCGCTTTAATTGTACTGACAACAGTCTTCTTATTTCCATTTTTAAATCAAATTCATATATTTTCAGATACTGTATGTTATGCATATTCAGATATACAAAGCGATACATACAAAATATGACTGTAAATCCTTACACCTAAAAATGTGAAATATTTTATTGCTATCTTATCAATATAGAAATTAAAAAAAGCTGAAGAGAAAATATTTTATTACTAAAATCAATTCGTTTTTTTTTATGTTTTAAATAACGTAATGTGACATTTCTTAAAGTTGTATTAAATTCCAAAACAAAAATGTAATAAATTGCACCTTACCAATCTTTAACCACTTCATTACTGGGCACTTAAACCCCCTACCTGCCCAGACCAATTTTCAACTTTCAGCGCTGACGCATTTTAAATGACAATTGCGCGGTCATACAACACTGTACCCAAATTATATTTTTATCATTTTTTTCCCACAAATAGAGCTTTCTTTTGGTGGTATTTGATCATCTCTGCGATTTCTATTTTTTGTGCTATAAACAAAAAAAATTTGTTAAAAAACACAATATTTTTTACTTTTTGTTATATTAATATCTCAATTAAAAAAAAATGTTTTCCTCAGCTTAGGCCGATACGTATTCTTTTACATATTTTTGTTAAAACCATCGCAAAAAGCGTATATTGATTGGTTTGCACAAAAGTTATAGCGCCTACAAAATAGGGGATAGATTTATGATTTATTTTTTATTTTTTATTATTTACTAGTAATGGCGGCGATCTGCGTTTTTTTTGTCAGGCCTGCAATATTGCGGCGGACATATCAGACACTTTTGACACTATTTTGGGACCATTCACATTTATACAGCGATCAGTGCTATAAAAATGCACTGATTACTGTGTAAATGTGACTGGCAGGGAAGGGATTAAAACTAGGGGGTGAGGAAGGGGTTAAATGTATTCCCTGGGTGTGAAATTTACTGTGTGTGGAGGGGACTGACTGGGGGAGGTGACCGATGCTGTGTCCCTATGTACAAGGGACACAGCATCGGTCTCCTCTCTCCCTGACAGGACGTTTACACACAGAGCTCCATGTCGCTGCTGTCACTTCCGATTGCGGGTATCTGGCGGACATTGCGGCCGCCAGGCATGCGCATCGGCACCTTAGCAATGGCCACGCGCAGTTTTTCCCCGCGGCGCGCGTGGGGAATGCAAATAAAAGGACGTCCAGAGACGTCCACCCGGCAGTTGAGAGCCGCGCTGTGGACGTCTTTCGTCTACAGCGTGGGTCTCAAGTGGTTAAATATGGTGGCTGCATTGGTTTTATTTATTGATTTATTTATTTATTCTGTATTTTCACCCGGGGAACCAGCTAGCAACACGCTTCCTGTCTTCTGGATGGAGGAGCTACAGAGATACCTTTTGACAGCAATGTTGTTAATCTGGGGAGAAAGCTAGGTCTGTTGAAAGTTGAAGAATAACGGATTTACTAGTTGCATCACCAGATGAAAATAACGGAGAAAAGAACAAAAAATGGAGCCCTTATATCTTAAAATTGATAATCTGGAAATGTTTGCTTTTGAGTCTAATACAGTTATAAACAAAATGAGGGGAATACTTTTTATGTTCATCAGACCACAAATCTATGATAACTTTTTTTTCCATTACATTTTTTTATTAAATATTTTTTTTTTTTTTAACACAGACTGACATCAACATAACATTCTTTCATTTATATACTGACAGACATATAACAACACATACATGGTCTCATTGTGGTCCCTTATTTTGGTTAGTGTATGGTGACCCTTCTTTCGCTCCCTATACCCTTCTTTATCTCTTTCTCCCCAATTCACTTAGAGACAGGAGGGCAACCTCCCTGGGATATATACAATTTGATACGACTAGGTCCCTGATACAGATACCAATAGAATGAGTAGGGGTAGGGAGAGAGATCTATGATAACTTAAAGGAAAGATGCCGCATTTTATATAGACGTTCTTTACTATTCTTAAATGCTTATTTTTTTTATTTTATTTTCAGTGAAATATTGAACAATGCATATTAATAATTGAATTCATCCAGCAGGCTTCATAGCTCAAGCGTTGATTTGCAAACAGTAGTTAAAACAGAAGGGAACTGAGCAGCAGTCCCTCATCTTAGTGACTCTTTGAATATTGGATATCCAATTCCAAAGTTTTAGTCAGACGAAATGATCAATAATTGTGTCACCAATGAAGAAAAAGAGAGAGTAACAGACTCATGGTACCCAGACATTACACATGGCCAGTGGCGTCACTAGGGTTGGTGTCACCCGGTGCGGTAAAATATGGTGTCACCCCCCCCCCCCAATAACATTTTTCAAATATTTTTTACCCTACTGTTTGCTCTCTGTTCTCCTTTCTTCCCCTTTTCTCTCTCTCCCTATCCATCTTTCTTGTTCGTTCTATCACTTCTTCTTTCTCTCCATTTTTCTTTGTCCCCTCCCCCCACCTCTCTTTCTCCAGAACTGGAATTCATATCTCAGGAGCCTATAGGCCAGGGGCGTACCTAGAGCATTTGGCATCCGGGGCGGATCCAAAATCTGGCACCCCCCCCACGTTAAAATGTAAAAACACCCACTGTGCCCCTTGCATACCTCTGCATCCTTCAATATCTTTTTGTTACTACTGTGTACCCCTCTCCACAACTGCACCTCTGGACCACTTTACATTGCACAGCACCCTGCATCACTGGACCCCTTTACATTACACAGCCCCCTGCACCTCTGGACCCCTTTACATTGCACAGCACCCTGCATCACTGGACCCCTTTACATTACACAGCCCCCTGCATCACTGGACCCCTTTACATTACACAGCACCCTGCATCACTGGACCCCTTTACATTACACAGTACCCTGCACCTCAGGACCCCTTTACATTACACAGCACCCTGCATCACTGGACCCCTTTACATTACACAGCACCCTGCACCTCTGGACCCCTTTACATTACACAGCACCCTGCATCACTGGACCCCTTTACATCACACAGCCCCCTTCACCTCTGGACCCTTTTACATTACACAGCACCCTGCACCTCTGGACCCTTTTACATTACACAGCACCCTGCACCCCTTTACATTACACAGCACCCTGCACCTCTTTACATTACACAGCCCCTGCACCACTGGACCTCTTTACATCACATAGCCCCCTGCACCTCTGGACCCCTTTACATTACACAGCACCCTGCACCTCTGGACCCTTTTACATTGCACAGCACCCTGCATCACTGCACACCTTTTACATTGCACAGCACCCTGCATCACTGCACCCCTTTTACATTACACAGCCGCCTGCACCTCTGCACCCCTTTACATCACATAGCCCCCTGCACCTCTGGACCCTCTTACACTACACAGCCCTCTGCACCCCTTTACATTACACAGCACCCTGCATCACTGCACCCCTTTTACATTACACAGCCACCTGCACCTCTGGACCCCTGCATGTTACACAGACCCCCCTTCAGTGCAGACACCCCCTCAGTGCAGACACCCCCCTCAGTGCAGACACCCCCCTCAGTGCAAATCCCCCCCTCAGTGCAAATCCCCCCCTCAGTGCAACCCCCCAGTGCAAACATCCCCCCCACCTTAGTACAACCCCCCCCCTCAGTGCAAACCCCCCTTAGTGAAAACCCCCTCAGTGCAAACACCCCCTTAGTACATCCCCCCACCCCTTCAGTGAAATCCCCCCAGGTGCAAACACCCCCCCTCCCCATTCAGTACCTCAGATCATCCCAGGCAGCGCCACGGCACATGGACAGAAGGTCCCCTCGGCCCCTCCCCCTCTGTACACACAAACAGAGAGGAGGGGTCTGTGCCTGTGTGCCGACTGCCGACTGCCCCCACATGTCAGCTAAAAAAAAAAAAAAAAAATTTTTTTTTTTTTTTTTTTTTTTAAATCGGGATGGTGTCACCCCTCTAGTGGGTGTCACCCGGGGCGGCCCGCACCCCCCGCACCCCCCTAGCAACGCCTCTGCACATGGCAAACGTTAAACAATTTTATCAATAGAAATGTAAAAAATAAATGACAATGATATAAAAATGTATGCTTCCAGATATAATAATTTTTCTTCCTAAATTGCATATTTCATCTCACTAAAAAGTTTCTACCAAAGGCATATGATATAAGCAGTAATATTAAAATAAAGTCCAATATAAAGTCTCTAAAGCCCTGTACATACGGCCTGGGAATCCCGTCAGGAAAAAAACTTTGGTTTTCCTGACGGGATTCCTGCCAAGCTTGCCTTGCAAAGCCATGCATACAGACGGCCACTCAAAAGAACCACCTTCTTTTGAATGGCAAGAACGCGGTGACGTTATCGACTACGACGAGCCGGCGCTCGTCAGATTCGATGCTATCTCAGCCACCCCGATGCTACACTCCACACTAACCTTAGTCTTAGAAGTCGTATTGAGCATGCGTGGGTTTACCTCGGACAGGTAAGCATACAGACGATCGGTTTTCTCAACAGGAAACACTCTCCCGGGAATCCCAACGGGAAAATAGAGAGCAGGTTCTTTATTGTTCCTGGGCAGTTTTCCTGTCGGGAAAACTGCTAGGGAGCATACACACGGCCGGGGTTCACGGCCAAATGCTCTTCTGGCAGTTTTCCTGCCAGGAAAACCGGTCGTGTGTACGAGGCTTAAGAGTGCCTATCACAAATATCCATAACACCTGTGACAGCTAACCAGAGATTTGAAGCAACCTCTGTAACTACAAAAGAAAAAGAGCAGAGGGGAGCAAAAGGACCTTTCAGTGTAGTATTAGGATGTTAGGATGTATTGGTAGTATTTTATTGTATTGTATTGTTAAAATCACAATAAGCAACTCACATAAGCGAAAAGAAAGCACGCTCCACAAATATAAAACCCCTGGTGTCTCCATCCCATGCCCGCCCCCCCGAATGTACCGCCAGGCAAAAGTGATGTCACAAAGAGAGAACAGGGCATGGCTATGCGTTTACGAGCACGCACACTCCTTTCTGAAGCCATAACATTGTAAAATTACATCAATACTTATTACCACATAACAACATTGTTGTTAACACACAACTAAAATGAGAATACTGAAAATAAAACCAAAATAAGAACTAATCACAGATGTTGAGGCCCAGAATTTACCCTTGTACATTCGAGATGGGATTCACATTCTTGAGTTATTGAAACTATACACGTATTCAGTATACAGGTTATTTATGGATTGTTGGACGTCAATTCATTATACACGTCCATACTGAAAGATATGGGAGTGCTGGCAATACATTTCTTGGCACCAAATCCTATGCTAAACCCCAGACAGGCTAACTTTATTTTAGAAAATGTTGTGTCCCCATATACCATAGAATATATTAATAAGCATGTGCATTACATAAACTGGTGTGGCGCACAAGGGCTCCGTAGCAATCAAGTTTAGTGAGTGGAAATATGTCTTAACAATGTTAAAATAAATAGATTTATTGGTCATGTAGATTATTCCTGATCTTTCAGGAAGGAATGCACTAGAGAGATGCCTTGCTTATGCTTATGGTTGAATAAAGGTCCTTTGTATCGATCACCACTAACAGGGCATTGCAAAGGATACTGTTCCTGTCTAAGATATCTAGTAGATCTATAGTAGTGTCTTTTATAAAGAAGGGTAACTGCACAACATGATGATTTGAATAAACACTTATAAACCGGCTAGCTGTTCTGTGTGCGTCCCAATACTGGACCCAATAAGTTTTTTTTTTTACAACTTTAGGTAAAGGGGTAAAATGTTGTAACACATTGAAATTGCACATTCAAGAGACCTTAGTTGTTCTTTATAATTATAGTGTTTTCATATACGTCATGAAGGATGCCGGCAAACTCATCTTGGTATTGGTAAACTACCATAGGTACCAATCTTGATTCCCCAATATGGCTCAACATGTCATATTGTTCATTACTTACTATCACCACAATGCCCTCTTTATTAGAGGGAATTGGAAATATGTTAAATTATTTGTCCCTACACCCTCCATGGGCATTTGCTCAATTTGCCTTACTGTCTGCACCCGAAATGCCCATATATTGGGATTTGTCTGGAGATCAGGAAATTTGGATCTGGATTGTCCTCACTAGAAGAGATAGTTTTAGATATTGCTTCTAATTGTACAGGGTTTGTTATTTTATTTTCATAAGCACTAGAGACAACCCCCATGCCAGTATTAGGCATGTATTTTTGTTTAGGTGATATATTATGTCTTTTAGTGATACTGTACGTGACATGTGTTGTAATGCATTGCTGCTTTTTGGGGAATTCTATGACACCTGTGAGGGTAAAAAGGATACAGAAGAGTCAGCCTCAGTGCCTTCCTCTCTACTTTTCCTGGACTTTAAAATAGGCTTGCCTTGCTAGAAAAAAATGTGCTTAATTGAATTTATTCCCTCTTGAGAAGACACCATTTAGGGGGCTGGATGCATTCCTAAATGCCCAAAGAATACCTGGCTATTGACATTTGTAGGTAATAACACCAGAGAGTGTTGCTGTACATATTGTTTTCCAGCAATCTCTTCCTCCCTACTGCCTCAGTGCTGCCTGCATTCTGGATCATTCTGTGTATTCAGCCACTCACCTTGATAGAGTCAAAAACAGGCAGAGATATAATAGAGAGAGGAACAAAGAGAGGGCTGTTAAATCCTCTTCTGCAGTTAGAGTTAGCCTGTAGCCACAGTTTAATCCTTCCAGGCCCATCTCCTTTAAAAGCCCCAATCATGGGCACCACAGTCACACCAAATAGCTGGCACGTGACATCACCATTAGGTGGATGCTTGTACTGTGCATTCATATACCACACATGCACATAACCCACAACTATTGGCACAAAACCCATTCCAATAAGCCTACATGTTGCATCACCATTGCATGGATACATAAAAAGCACATACCATGGCACTGGCAGACCCTCACACATGCAGAACCTGTTGTCACTTCAGGAGGACAGCCAAGTAAGCAGTCCACCCCATACATCCCCTTTGTCTTCTGGTAAAACCAACAGGACACATCGCAATATTAGAAGGAGGAGTGAAACCTGTGGGAGGGAGAAAATACAAATAGAAAAAGAAAACCTGGCCAGGTAGGTGTAGTTGGACTATGGTGCTTATGTGAAAGGGAACAAAAACCTTTTACACTGACCCAGTAAATATATTTGATGATAAGTCCCCTTTAAGGTGAACACTACAACAATTATTTTTACTGTGATACTGTGATATGATCTTTAGTCAGATAATTGTCATGGCTAAACATTGCCTTATGCCACATACACACGATCAGTCCATCCGATGAGAACGGACCGATGGACCGTTTTCATCGGTTAACCGATGAAGCTGACTGATGGTGCGTCGTGCCTACACACCATCGGTTAAAAAAACGATCGTGTCAGAACGCAGTGACGTAAAACACATTGCATGTGTTGACTTGATTCTGAGCATGCATGGATTTTTAACCGATGGTCGTGCCTACTTAACGATCGGTTATGTCCTATCGGTTAGGAATCCATCGGTTAATTTTAAAACAAGTTGCCTTTTTTTTAACCGATAGCGCCCACACACGCGCGGTTTTGACCGATGAAAACAGTTCATCAAACCATTCTCATCGGTTTAACCGATCGTGTGTACGTGGCATAACTGAAATGACATATACAAAGACAGATGTTGAAGGGAAGCAAGTATGATGTGCCTTTTATCTGCTGCTTTAAGTTTTCTTGGCCAACCAATGTGGCTACGATCCTCAATATTACCCGATCAATGGTGCCATACCACCACCGAGGCATGTGATTCACCCCAATTTTTTTCAGCAGCAGGGCAATGACTCCAAACATACAGCCAATGTCATTAAAAGAACTATCCTAAGCCCAAAGAGGAGCAAGGAGTCTTGGAAGCAATGATATGGCCCCCTAAGAGCCCTGATCTCAACATCATTGAGGCAACCTAAATTCACAGAAGATATGTTGTTAATTTTCCAAGATGTTTGGAACAACCTACTGGCTGAGTTCCTTCAAAAACTGTGTGCAAGTGTACCTAGAACAACTGATGCTATTTTGAAGAGAAAGGATCATCACACCAAATATTGATTTGATTTGGATTTTTCTTCTGTTCATTTATTTTCCATTTTGTTAATTGCTAAAAATAAACTATTAACACTTCTATTTCTGAAAGCATTCTTGGTTTACAGCATTTTTTTCCCACCTGGCTAGAACTTATAAGTACTGTATATGTATTTCATTACGTTTTCTTCTCATTGTTCATTGTATTTATTTCTAACTTATTTTAATCAATTTTAACTGGTGATAGTGGTGCTGGGTTACTCATGAAAGTATTTAATTTGCTAATTCAAATATTTTCTGCAAGCATCAAATTTTGGAACTATTATATAGTGTTCTGACTTTATACTTAAATGTCCTTTCATACTTTACATATTGATTTGATCTATCTAAAACCATTAATAATATTTTACTGCCCTACTGATTATAGCATAATTCAAAAGTTGTTTTATGATGATTTTTTATGACAGCTATTGCAACATTCAGTCATTTTTAATAGTAAAAGATTTATTTGATAGCAATTTCTGAAAGTGTTTTGGCAAAATGTCAGTAGGCAAATTGATTTGTAGAGCAACTGGGATATCTACAGCAAAAGCATACCTCATTTTATCATAAGCAAAACATAATGCAGAACACCAAACTTACTGTATAAAGTAATAACAAGACACACAAAATACCAAGATAATCACTTTTATTTGGTAAGTCCACAAACTGTGGTATGCTGTATATATATTATTGAAAATGGTTTCCCTTTGATAAATTAGATTGATGTTTATCTAAAGCCAAAACTTTTTTTTGGTTTTGGTCAAAGTAAAGAATACCTAAAACTTGTAATTAATTTTCCTTCCATGTCCTATTCGTGAGATCTTACTTCCTCCCTCTCACATAGACACAGCAAGAAATGAGAGGAAATCTCTCCAAAGCGAGGTGAGATCCCTAAATCAGTTGTGTCCCCACTGGAAGTTTGCCCCCTCTTCCTTTCGTGGTAAAAGCTCAAAATGCCAGATTACACAATAGCCACAGAGGCAAATAAAGAGTAGTGAATCCAGAGGGGACACAAACAGCAAAAAGATCCAGACAGAGGTTCAAACATTCCACCACAATACCTGAAACTAAAAAAGAAAATTGGCTTTAGATATGCTTTAAAGTTAAATTAACACTAAAAGTTTCACTCAACAATGGCAAGGAACAATCACTCCAATGCCATTGTTGAGTGAAACTTTTTCATCTGTTTTGAACTCTAGATGCTCAACTGTACCTATGCACACAATTTGTAGCCAATAATATTTTTAACACTGTTTTGTCTGTAGAAATAAAGCATCTGTTATTTTATACCTTTGAATTATTTAATTTATTACTTTTTGCTGGCACCCGTAAAAATCCCCCCAAAAAAACTCCCTTGTCTACATACATTTACAGGGATGTTGGTGCCATTTCCTTAACATTGTCACCTATCCATATCACCACCCCTTACTAGTTATAGATGCTTTTTGAATGGAGAAATCATCCACACGATTTGTGTATCTCTTGTGAATTTTAAATGCCAGATTCACGTAGGAGGGCATATCTTTGTGCAGGCGTAGCGTATCCTAGATACGCTACGCCGCCGTAACTTACAGAGGCGAGTACCGTATTCACAAAGAACTTGCGCCCTAAGTTATGGCGGCGTAGCGTAAATGGGCCAGCATAAGCCCGCCTAATTCAAACTAGGCTGGTAGGGGGCGTGTTGTATGGTAATGAGTCGTGACCCCACGTAAATGACGCACCTAACGAACGGTGCATGCGCGTGCATGCTCAGTATCACGTCAAATTTTCTTTAACCTACGCCCATCCCCATTCACGGACGACTTACGCAAACAATGTAAAAAATGACGCTGTTCCGATGTTTCCGACATCCATACCTAACATGACTTACCCCTGCTTTATGAGGGGTAAAGTTACGCCGGTCGGATGCCTTACGTAAACAGCGTATTTTATTACGCCGGGCGCAAGTACATTCGTGAATCGGCGTATCTAGCTCATTTGCATATTCAACGCAGAAAACAACGGAAGCGCCACCTAGCGCCCAGCGTAAATATGCACCTAAGATACGACGGCGTAGGAGACTTACGTCAGTCGTATCTTAGACAAATTCTGGCGTATCTGATTCTTTGAATCAGGTGCCGAGATACGACACCTCACATTCAGACTTACGACGGCGTATGTGGAGATATGCCGTCGTAAGTCCTTTGTGATACTGGGCCAAGATCTCCATGCTAATGGTTATGGTCCTGTCCTCACCATTGCCCACCACACCAGGCATAAAGATCTTACCCTTTAGGCTGCATTCACACCTAGGCGTACAAAATCGCAGCGTTTTGTCCCGCGAATTGTGGCGACAAATTGCGGCATTTTGTACCGCGATTTGCGGCGACAAAACGCCGCGATTGTGAATGCAGCCTTACCCCCTCTATGGAGATGGTTCACATCTCCTATGCCGAATGCCGAAAGCCACCTGAAAAAAAGGTCCGGGACTTTTTTTCAGGCGGCAGGCGTACGGCGTTCGGCGTTCGGCGTGGAGATGTGAACCATCTCCATAGAGGGCAATGTGTTTTCATCCCTCCAGCGTCTCGGGGCTGCTGCGGCGTCACACTACAGGCGACAAAACGCCTAGGTGTGAATGGGGGCTTAGACTACCTTGTCTTTAACCACTTCAATATCGGACAATTTCACCAATTTTCATATTTCACTATGTCACACTTTAAATCGATCAATCATGCAACGTTGTTATTGAATGAAATTGTTATCATTTTTTTCACACACATAGAGCTTTCTTTTGGTGGTATTAATTCACTACTGGGTTTTTTACTTTTTGCTAAATAAATGAAAAAGTCCAAAAATTTGGGAAAATAACATTTTGCAAATTAATTAATCTTTATATTTTCTATTCTAAATTTAGGCCAAAATTTAGTCTGCTACATTCCTTTGGTAAGTCCATAAACTATGGTATACTGTATATATCTAAAAATCAATCAATCTTGATGTACTGACTTTGTTGAGGGCTGTAAATGGCAGGAAAGTACAAATACCCCCCAAAATACTCCTTTTTGGAAAGAAGACAGTCCGGGGTATTTAATAAGAGACATGGCAAGTTTTTAAATTGTATTTTTTTGCCAAAACGTTTTGAAAAATAAAGAAATTAACAGGATTTTTTTTTTTTTTACATACTGTCATCAAACCGGTACATCATCATCTTCAGGGACTTTTAATGTTGTATTGATACCTGGGTGCTTACATGTGCTTTTGTACAGGTATGTAGCAAACAGAAATTATTTCCATACATATCTTACAGTTCCATTTTGTAAACCTGTTGAAGGGTCATAGTGAGATTATAGATGGCTTAAGGAACATATTTACTAGATCATTTTTCTGCTTACGGAAGGATTTTGGAATAAGTAGTGTAGAATTAAAAGCTACAGTATGCTCCACTTTATCCATCAAAGAGAGTGCACAGGGCCTTGACAAAACATTGAGGTTTTACCATTTTATCACCCCAGAGATCAAATAGGAGTCTAGTATTGTTAACAAGTAAGGCAGTGTATTCTTTTTCTGGGAACTGTTTCAGAAAAGCAAGAACATGGTAATAGGTCTACCTGAAAGGTGTTGGGGGCTTCCTAAATTGTTAGTGTAGCACTACCCCCGAAGGCGCTGCTGGATATTTTCGGGCGGAATGTTACCTCTAATTTCTCGCCGTCCAGGGTAATGGATGAGAGTTGAAAATGTCCTCACTTTACACTTCCTTTTCTAAGGTTTATTTGTTGAACTTGGTAAATAAATAAAATAAGTGATTGAAGAGGTGGAAGGGGAACAGGTAAATAGGTTCAGGTGCAACATTCAAATCGGGAAACACTCCTGCTTCCAGCAAGACAGCTTTCGTCGCCATTCTAGCCAGAGTGGGTATTGTGCACCCGGAAAGGTTTCTCTCACTAGCCTAGCAGCCGGAATGACGCACGGAATATGGTACAGTCTCTGCCACAGACCTTCCCACAGATGGAGACACTTTCGGTCCAAAATCCTCGTAGCACAGGATTCAGCACCCTGATCTCTCCAGATTCACTTCTTGCAGAACTTAGAACTGACAGGTGATCACTATCAAGCCTTTCAGTAAATGGTGCATCCTTTGATGAAGTTCAAGGCCTCTCCAGCCTCATGCCTGGTCCTCTCCAAGATAGGTCCTTCATCAAGCGGCTTCCACCCTCCAGGATGGACAGCACAGGATTACCCTTAAAAGCGTAGACCCAATCTGCTTACTGGGCCTACTCAACAGATCACAACCCCGGACCAACAAGATCCAGAGCCAGGATTACAGGAACACAACCCCCGGCCAGGAGGGCCACACACATGGTGGGATGACAGACCAGGCTCGATGACCAATGTCCAATGACATCTGTCCCTTAAGTAGCCCTCCCCAGCATGCACAGCGGGACGATCAACCCCCACAGATTGGCTGCCAAGGAGGAACACCCAAATCACCCTGACCTAGCTGCTGCCACCGTTGGCCTGGAGTGGCAATGACACCCCAGGCGAACACTAGTGGTCACCTGGGGTCAACTAACTCTCAGACTTTCCCCTAAATTTAAAGCAGCGCCAGCCCAACAGGAGCAGGCTGCTACATTAGTATAGTGTTAAGTTAGTGTAGAAGTGCTGGTTGGGCCTATAATCCTTTTGTTAGATCAGTAAAACTATTTAAGCAATTTTAAAAAGTTTTGTTTTAGTACTGGTAAGAGTATGGAAGAGTTAGGACCTCTGTAAACTTTCTATTGACATCTGCCATCTCAGTTACGGTTAGTTTTCAAACAACATAGATGAAATGAAGACGCATCCCCCAACAGGGACACAGACAGTAATACAAATAATTTCTAATAGTGGATAAGACATGGATCTTCATGGTCCAGCATAGATGGGGTCCAGCATAGATGGGGTTTATATGACCCAGATAGAAACCGGATGTACCAAAAATAAACAGTGTGACAACGACCTAGCTGCGTATCTGAATAAAATAAAAATACTGTTAAAGCGAAAATCGCACCTCTATTGGTATATAGAGTTATTTTTCACGGTATATTACAGAGGACGTGAGCCCAATTGGCTTACGTATCCAGACCGTTCCTACTATAAGACTCCAACAGAGGTTTTAAGAAAATATGGGAGGACACTCTCACAAAATGCAGTAAAGATTTGATGACCCAGCTGGTCAATCAATATACACTGGATATTGAGGCACTCAATCTTGAGACTGATAAATCTCAATATCCAGTTTGGTCATGTTCTGGAACATAGGGCCAGATTCACAGCAGTAATACGCCGGCGTATCTACTGATACGCCGGCGTATTTTCAAATTTGCCGCGTCGTATCTTGATTTGGAATCCTCAAACCAAGATACGACGGCTTTTGGCATAGATCCGACAGGTGTACGGCTTCGTACGCCTTCGGATCGTAGGTGTAATTTTCCAGCGGCCGCTGGGTGGAGTTTGTGTCTTTTTCCAGCGTCGGGTATGCAAATTAGCTGTTTACGGCGATCCACGAAGGTACGCCCGTTCGTCGCATTCTCTTACGTTGGTTTTTCCCGTCGCAAAGTTACGAGTCCTCTTTAGGTGGTGTAAAATTACACCATCCATGTTAAAGTATGGCCGTCGTTCCCGCGTCAAATTTAATTTTTTTATTTTTTTTGCGTAAGACGTCCGGGTATATGAAATGACGTAACGCACGTCGCCATTCAAAAAATACGTTGGGGCGCCGTAATTTCGCACAAAGCACGGCGGGAAATTTTCACACGGAGCATGCGCAGAACGTTCGACGCGGGAGCGCGCCTAATTTAAATGACACACGCCCCATTTGAATTAGGCGGGCTTGCGCCGGACAGATTTACGTTACGCCGCCGCAAGTTTACAGGCAAGTGCTTTGTGAATCAAGCACTTGCGCTGAAAAGTTGCGGCGGTGTAACGTAAATGAGTTACGTTACGCCGCAGCGCAGGTACATGAATCTGGCCCATAGTACTTGCACATATATGTCTGTGCATACTTTCTTTTTCCCCCCACTCTCTTCTGTGACTATGGAGAATATATATGGGGTTTTATTTGGCAATATGAGCAGAATTATATATTTTTATAAATATATATATAATAATGATAATTTTTTCTGTCGATTATTGTGTTGAAACAATGATTGTGTACAGTAGGTGACCACGTGGGTAGGTACCGGAGCATGATGGGACTGTGACATCATAAGAGGCCTATATAAATCGGTGCGAGCCGCGCACCTGGCATTACAGCGGGAAGAAGCGTTGCGTCAACATCTGAAGAAAAGAAGAAGGCGGAAGACGGCAAAGAAGAGCAGACTTGCGCCACCGCTATTAATTGAGCTAAAACAAAGAAAGCGGCGGCCAGCCCTGAAGAAGGAGGCACCGGAGAGCGAGCGGGAGAAGAACCAGGGAGTGCCGAGATGACAGCGTAGAGCGGAGAAGATGGAAGAGTGGAGAAGACCCCCGGAGAGCGGAGAAGACCCCCGGAGAGCAGGGAAGACCCCCGGAGCAGACTAATAAATTATTTTAAAACCCTGTGTCGTGTGTTTATTTTCTTTTACACTTTGCCTCCAGGTGAATGGGTAGGGGTACGATGTACCCTATATTCATTCACCTAGGGTGGGGGCCAGTATATGGGGGCCCCCTTATTAAAGGGGGCTCCCAGATTCCGATAAGCCCCCTGCCCGCAGACCCCGACAACAAACGGCCAGGGTTGTCGGGAAGAGGCCCTGTCCTTATCAACATGGGGACAGGGTGCTCTGGGGTGGGTGGCCGCAGTCCGCCCCCCTTCAGACGCTCTGCGTCATGGGCGTTTCCGGATGGAAATTACAGGAGACACAATATAAAAACATACACCGCAGGACCAACATCAGTTGTGTGCTGCAGTAAGGAGACGCCTGTGTATCCCTGTCTGTCACTAGTGGTAAGTTCAAATCTATCTCACCTGGACTGTTGATTTGATGAGGCTGTTGTATCACAGCTAATTCATATCATGGTGATTATCTACAGACTCCTCGCTTCATATGAGGCAGCCATCTGACTGAAGTGAGGACTCTTCACTCCACATGAGGCAGCTACCTGATTGAAGCGAAAATCTGACTGGAGGACATAGAACCCTATTTAATTTGTATAAAGGTAGCGTTTCACTTTAGTTCACTTCACCTAAATATGATAGGATATCCTACTTTATTTCATACCATACACATGTATATAGTCTTATGTTATATAAGATACCGTATTTTTCGGACCATAAGACGCACTTTTTTCCTCCAGAAATGTGGAGGAAAATGTCCCTGCGTCTTATGGAACGAATATACATTAGGCCCCACCCCCCGCCACTGCCGGTCCCGCCCCCCCGCCACCATACATTATGAGAAGTAAGTGAGGGGCACAGAAATAAGTTCCTGTCTGTGGAAAACCCATCCACCTGCTCCTCTCCTCCATCCTCCGTTTACAGCTCTGTCCTCTGCTCTGTCACTGTGTGCAGACAGTGCAGCTGATGGCTCGTGAAGTGTAGCTGTCCTCAGGGGCGGACTGACAACTTATAGGGCCCCGGGGGCAATAGAAGATTATGGGGCCCCCGGGCTTACAGATGGCCACCATGCCAGGAGGCAGTGCAGAGGCGGGGAAGCTAAAATCTTGGGATTTTCACATCAAAAGCATGTCGGTTTCGTACATATCAGGGACAGATGTAAAAAAAAAACACAGGTTTTTACATACTGTCCCTGGTTTTACTGAGCCTGGCAACCCTGATGGGGCCCCCTAGTGGCATGGGGCCCTCGGGCAGTGCCCGGGTGCCTCAATGGTCAGTCCGCCCCTGGCTGTCCTAAGGATTCAATCATCACACTGCTCCATCCAACTCCACCTCCAGCAAGCCTGCAGTCTGTCCCTACTGAGCAGCTTCACACATCCCTTCTCTCGCCCCTACCTCCTTGTTTGTGTGTTCTGTCTGTGAAGGAGGTGGGCAGGAAGATTAAAAATAATCAGACAAACACTGCTATACTACTGAATGAGCCAGAGAGCACCCAGGAGAGTGTGAGTGTGTGCACTTCCCACCAAGTGTGCACTTCTCACCAACCCCCTCTATTCTCTCGCTCTCTCTCTTCCTAACCCCAGCTCAGCATAAAGAACATCTTTTAGAAAATGACCCTTTGCAGGGATAATGAAGTTGGCTCTCATTTCCAGGAGCACATATTCAGGGACAATCTCTCCTTCCTTCTTTGTGCATGTTTCCAACCTTTTCCTTCACTCTTCATCACTGAGGAGTAGCACCGTTTTACCTTGAAATCATTTGAAACAATGCATTTCCCTGTGCTGTGCAGAGCTGTACAGAGTACACTGATCACTGATATGTAATTTCTCTTCCTGCAGGCAGCCAGTGACTATCTTTGCAGCAAAGTGGACTGTGTTTTTAATTAATTAAATGTTATTCATTAATGGCAATGTTCAGGCTGCATTAATGGCAATGTTCAGGCTGCATTTTATGGGCACTGGTAAATATTTTGGTACACCATTTGGTTCTGATTTTTTTTTCTTGTTTTCCTCCTCCAAAACCTAGGTGCGCCTTATGGTTAGGTGCATCTTATGGTGCGAAAAATACAGTATATTTTTTCTTTTAATACACACAGGTGCACACCCACACAGTTCACAAATATTTTCCAAAGGAATATATCATATCCACCTCTGGTCACAATATATATAAAGAACTCAGGTAAAAATAAAAACTATAATAATATAATAACACCTCTGATTCAGTTGATGAAAAATAAATAAATAACTAATATAAATAACTATAATTACCATTAATTGTTATTTTCAGACCTCCCTGTACCCAGAAGGGCTCCTTATACATATATATATAATAACCAGGTGACATTGACTGGGATAGAACAGACGTCTCTTTATAAAAGATATATGTTTTGTATGCATATATAAATAAATATAAATATATATATATATATATATATATATATATATATATATATATATATATATATATAATGCTTATAATTTGCCACCTGGACACGTTTATGGGCCCGAGGAGAATGTGAATATACTAACATATGTCTAAATTTAAATATTTTATCTAGGTTATACCTATGTTTTGGGTCATCCTGTGACTTTCTGTGTCCTCCGGGGTGGGTTGCCATTTATGGTCCGGGCTCTTGGTCACCTACCTGACACAGCATACACGGTGAGATGTTCTTTTAGTGATGGTTATATACCGGCAGATGGTTGCACTTTTTTCTATAGAATTGTAACAATATATTTTCCACAATGTATATATAAAGATATTAATGTTTATTTGTTTATTTTTAGTTTCGTGACATATTCCGTGTACATACCTTTTCAACAAATTATGCGCCTATGTATGTATGACTCCTGAGGAAGCGGACATCAAGTAACCGCGAAACATGAGACATGTAGAGTTTACATACACTGCGCAATTATTGGTACTTTATATATATCGTTGGTAATATGTGCCGACGATAAGTGGATTCATGGTTGTCACAACTGATATTTTACTGTAAATGTTATGGAAAAACCTTTTAATTATAATATCGACTGTTTATCAGTTGCACATATGATGCCATTATAGTCCACCACATGCCTCCCTTTTCTCTACAATAATTTAATGGGATGAAGGCATCACTTTATAATATTGATATACCTCAGCACTTTACTATATATAATAGTGGATAAGGTTTAGAATCATTGTCAAGTTTATTACCTTATTGCTTTCAATGTCTGTGACCCTAGTGGGAGAAATATTCTGTCCAGGAGACAGGTGTCAAAAAGAACAAAAAGTGAAGTCAACTGCATTTAAAACTGGAATGGCAGAACAAAAAAGTTCTGCCTAGAGTTAACCTAAAAAACAAACAAACTTTCAATTAAATGTTATTACATATTAATGCACAACACATCCACTGATACTCTATATGAATATGATTATGCTTGCAGTCCAATGTAGTAGATCAGCAGCATTTAAAAAACAGTCATGGGGAAAATATCTCCTATGGTAAATAAAAAAACAATGAGACATATATAGACTGAGCTTTTACAGTCTCCTTATCTATTTTTAACAATGACGAGCCCGCCATTGTAATGGACAATGTTTTCTTAGCATAAAACTCAAACTCATACTACTGTATGGACAATAAACAAAAATAATATTACATCTTACATTTATAACTTAAAGTGGAGGTTCACCTGAAAAAATACATTTTTAACATTAGATTGAGGCTAATTAGGCGAAGCAGAATCGGGTGTTTTTTTTTAAATCAATGCAGTACTTACCGTTTTAGAGATAGATGTTCTCCGCCGCTTCCGGGTATGGGCTGCGGGACTGGGCGCTCCTATTTGATTGACAGCCTTCCGACGGTCGCATACAGCGTGTCACGAGTTCCCGAAAGTAGCCGAATGTCGGTGTGCAGGCGCCGTATAGAGCCGCAATGACGTTCGGCAACTCGTGACGCACTGTATGCGACCGTCGGAAGGCTGTCAATCAAATAGGAACGCCCAGTCCCAAAGATCATACCCGGAAGCCACGGAGAACATCTATCTCTAAAACGGTAAGTACTACATTGACTTTAAAAAAACCACCCGATTCTGCTTCGCCTAATTAGCCTCAATCTAATGTTAAAAAAAAATTTTCGGGTGAACTCCCGCTTTAAGGTAATTTTGTCTCAGGGCCCATGAGTGGGCACTGACCATAGCACATATTGCAAAAAAAAGACTTGAATGAAATTGGGTATGCTGAATTACCAATCCCTATAACAACCATTCCTGAAATTGTATTAAAAAACACAGCCGTGTCAACACTGCATACAGTTATATCACATATAAAGGTGTCAACGAATCAAACCTCAGTTCCTGAAAGGAAGATACAAATAAATATGAAGTAATGGAAAGGTCAAAGCAGACATAAATGGGACAAGCACAAGTAAAATAAAATGGAAATTAGGCAAGAAAATAATTAGGCTGGTGCAGAAAAACATAGTAGATGTTGAAATTCTATCATATATAGAAACTGTTGTCAGAATTATGTGTATATCACTCAAGAAACCTTTTCATCTGACCTTTGTCTGTTACCCAGTAGCCTCCACTAACCATCTGTGGAGCTGAATTTTGTGTAGTAATTCCCAGAATGTTTTCTAGTGATGATGCCATACATCTTTCCTTGAGTATGATCATATCAGATCTCCCTCAAAGGTAACCCTCTGATCACTCTGATTACAGGATCTTTCTTTTCGCTGATCTTTAGAAGGGTGGTTAGGCATGGTACAGTCACAAGCTCTTTGTAGCCTCTAAGCACATCAAATTTTCACCCCAATTTTTTTTTAGCACTGCAACTTTCAAAACAAAAAAAAAGTATTATTTTCTTAGTAGTAATAATTAATTACCCGTAATGTTACTAATCATTCTGCCTTATGAATAAACAACCAAATGGCATCTGTTTCATGCTCAAAGCCAACTAAGCAGGTTTTGTATTAGTGCAATGATACTTTAATTGTTAACTGCTTTTTTTTTTAAAATCTGCATCATGTTCTATGATACAAGATCCTTTGATTTATAAGAGACAAATTATACTAATAGCTGCATTTTAACCACTTCAGCCCCAGAAGGTTTTACCCCCTTAATGACCAGAGCATTTTTTGCAATTCAGCACTGTGTCGTTTTAACTGACAATTGCACGGTCATGCAACGTTGTATCTAAACAAAATTTACGTCCTTTTTTTCCCACAAATAGAGCTTTCTTTTGGTGGTATTTGATTACCTCTGTGGTTTTTTTTTTTTTGCGCTATAAACAAAAAAAGAGTGACAATTTTGAAAAAAAAGCAATATATATATTTTTTTACTATAATTAATATCCCCAAAAAATATATATAAAAAAATATTTCTTTCTCAGTTTAAAGTAGTAATATTGAAGTGTGCAATAGACAATACACAAATAATATATTAAATATAAAAAACAATTCAATAAATTAATAAAGAGCACAATCATGCATTCATAGTGAAAAAGTCCATAACATTTTTATGGTTAAATCCCCTGTGTATACTCCAACACTGTGCTATTTAAAGTGCAATATGCACTTGAGAGTGAAATGCATTGAAAGCGAGGCTTGGTACACTTGTAGACAGGAGCCCTCCACTTCCGCTTAGACAGATGAGACGCACGCCGTGCAACCACGAACCAAATATCGGTGACGGACCGGCTTCTGCTTCCCCTGAAAGCTGTGTTTTTATGCCTGCTGTACCTTACACTTGATTAGGGATGAGCTTCGAGTTCAAGTCGAACTCATGTTCGACTCGAACATTGCCTGTTCGCCTGTTTGGGGTGTTCGCGGCAAATTCAAAAAGCCGCGGCACACCCTGTTAAAGTCTATGGGAGAAAACTAAAGTGCTATTTTTAAAGGCTAATATGCAAGTTATTGTCCTAAAAAGTGTTTGGGGACCTGGGTCCTGTCCCAGGAAACATGTATCAATGCAAAAAAAAGTTTTAAAAACGGCTGTTTTTTCGGGAGCAGTGAATTTAATAATGCTAAAAGTGAAACAATAAAAGTGAAATATTCCTTTAGATTTCGTACCTAGGGGGGGTGTAAAGTTAGCATGTGAAATAGCGCATGTTTCCCGGACTTAGAACTGTCTATGCACAAAGTGTCATTTCTGAAAGAAAAAAAGACATTTAAAACTGACTTGGGGCTCTATAGAATTGTCGGCTTCTAGCAATTCAGAGCGAATTCATTCATAAAAAAAAAAAAAAAATAGCGTGGGGGCCCCCCAAATTCAATTACCAGGCCCTTCAGGTCTGGAATGGATATTAAGAGGAACTCCGCCGTCAATTAAAAAAAAAATGACATGGGGTTCCCCCAAAATATTCATTCCAGACCCTTCAGGTCTGGTGTGGATTTTAAGGGAAACTCCACCCCAAATTGAAAAAAAAATGGCCTGGAGTTCCCCCAAAAATCCACACCAGACCCCTTATCCGAGCACGTTAACCTGGCCGGCCGCAGAAAAGAGGGGGGGACAGAGTGCGGCCCCCCTCTCCTGAACCGTACCAGGCCATATGCCCTCAACATGGGGAGGATGTCCCCATGTTGATGGGGACAAGGGCCTCATCCCCACAACCCTTGCCCGGTGGTTGTGGGGGTCTGCGGGCGGGGGAATTGGTAATTGTACCCCTACCATTTCACGAAGGAAGTGTTAATAGTTAAAAAAACACACACCGTAGAAAAAAGTCCTTTATTAATAAAAAAAAATTAAAAAAAAATCCAGCGGGGTAATCCACTCTCGGTCCCGGCTTCCTGCTCCAACGTTGTCTGTATCCAGCAACGGATGATCTCCTCTCCGGTCCAGCGATGAGAAGATTTTCCCGGCATCCAGAGCTCCAGAGCACAGCATCGGAGGCCGCCTCTCACCGCCGGACGCAGCCCAGCGGAATGACGCCGGTGAAGCTGTGACATTTCTTATATAGGGGAGGTGACCCCGCCCCCTCTGACGCAAGGGAGAACACTGGGATTCAGAGGGTGCGGGGTCACGTGACAGGTGGCCCTGCCTCCCCTATAAAAGAAATGTCAAAGCTTCACCCGCATCATTTCGCTGGGCTGTGTCCAGCGGAGAGAGGAGGTCGGCGATGCTGCGCTCTGGATGGATGGATCTTCTCATCGCTGGACCGGAGATCACCCATCGCTGGATACAGACAACGTTGGAGCAGGAAGCCAGGCCCGAGAGTGGATTACCACCGCTGGATTTTTTTTCTTTTTTTTATTAATAAAGGACTTTTTTTTCTACGGTGTGTGTGCGTGTGTTTTTTTTTACACTTCCTTTGTGAAATGGTAGGGGTACAATGTACCCCATTACCAATTCACATAGGGGGGGCCAGGATCTGGGGGTCACCTTTCTTAAAGGGGTCTTCCAGATTCTGATAAGCCCCCCGCCCGCAGACCCCCACAACCACCGGGCAAGGGTTGTGGGGATGAGGCCCTTGTTGAGGGCATGTGGCCTGGTACGGTTCAGGAGAGGGGGGCCGCACTCTGTCCCCCCCCTCTTTTATGCGGCCGGCCAGGTTAACGTGCTCGGATAAGGGGTCTGGTGTGAATTTTTGGGGGGACTCCACGCCATTTTTTTTTTAATTTGGGGTGGAGTTCCCCTTAAAATCCACACCAGACCCGAAGGGCCTGGTAATTGAATTTTGGGCGACCCCCATGCTATATTTTTTTTTTATGAATGAACTCGCTCTGAATTGCCAGAGCCGACAATTCATTATAGCCGCAAGTCAGTTTTAAATGTCTTTTTTTCTTTCAGAAATGACACTTTGTGCAGAGACAGTTCTAAGTACGGGAAACATGCGCTATTTGACATGCTAACTTTACACCCCCCCTAGGTAGGAAATTTAAAGGAATATTTCACTTTTATTATTTCACTTTTAGCATTATTAAATTCACCGCTCCCGAAAAAACAGCCGTTTTTAAAACTTTTTTTTGCATTGATACATGTCCCCTGGGACAGGACCCAGGTCCCCAAACATTTTTTAGGACAATAACTTGCATATTAGCCTTTAAAAATAGCACTTTAGATTTCTCCCATAGACTTTAACAGGGTGTTCCGCGGCTTTTCGAATTTGCCGCGAACACCCCAAATTGTTCGTTGTTCTCTGAACAGGCGAACAGGCAATGTTCGAGTCGAACATGAGTTCGACTTGAACTCGAAGCTCATCCCTAATCAAGTGTAAGGTACAGCAGGCATAAAAACACAGCTTTGAGGGGACGCAGAAGCCGGTCCGTCACCGCTATGTGGTTTGTGGTTGCACAAAAGTCCCCAAACACTTTTTAGGACAATAACTTGCATATTAGCCTTTACAATTAGCACTTTAGATTTCAAACGTTCGAGTCCCATAGACTTTAATAGGGTTCTAAAGTTCACACGAACATTTGGTGTGTTCGCAAGTTCTGGTGCGAACCGAACAGGGGGGTGTTCGGCTCATCCCTACACTTGATATGTAAGTGCAATATTTTAAGCAATTAAAAAGCAATATTACACTATCCTCACCTTTCTGTGGCTCTTTATGGTAAAGCCAATTTTACAGAAACTTTTGATGGGAGCTGGTTGTATCTAATAAAGGATACACATGTTTGAAGAAAATCGTATCATTATACCATTGCCGATTGGATTGGAATCGTGCTATATGAATACAGTTGATGCTATTCCTGAAGGGGTGTAGTCAAAGAAGCAAGGATTGCCTTTAATATATGCCGTATGGTCACTTGGTGGCCAAGGATATCTTGTAAGCGCATTATTGTATCACTTTGGGCAAAGCACTATTTTTCTGAGAATTTGAAGCACATTGCACTTTAGAAAGCACGGTTTTGGAGTATACACAAAGGATTTGACCATAAAAATGTTATGGACTTTTTCACTATCAATGAATGATTGTACACTTTATTAATTGATTGAATTGTTTTTTATATTTAATATATTTTTTTGTATTGTCTATTGCGCCCTTCCATATTACTACTTTATGATTTATTAGTTATCACTAATCTTAGGTGCACCATCAGACTATTTCGAAAATTGCAGGTGGCGCGGGCACCCCATTATTCACTTTTTTATCTTTCTTAGTTTAGGGTGATACGTATTCTTCTACATATTTTTGGTAAAAAAATACAATAAGTGTATATTGATTGGTTTGTGCAAAAGTTAAAGCGTCTACAAAATAGGGGATATATTTATGGCATGTATATTATTTTTTTTTTTTTTTAGTAGTAATGGCGGTGATATGCTATTTTTATATGGACTGCGACATTGCGACGGACAGATCAGACACTTTTGACACTATTTTGGGACCATTGACATTTATTCAGTGATCAGAACTAAAAATAGCCACTGATTACTGTGTGAATGTCACTGGCAGAGAAGGGGTTATACACTAAGGGGCGATCAAGGGCTTCAATGTGTTCCCTTAGCGTGTTCTAACTGTAGGGGGTGGGCTACATAGGACATGACAGAGATCACTTCTCCCGACAACACGGAGCAGTAGATCCCTGTCATGTCACTAGACAGAACAGGGAAAAAATCCTTATCACGTTTTTATGTCTAATAATACTATTGTTTAGTTGCACAGTGTTGTTCTTTATATCAGCTATGCATTTACTTGATTTAATTCCCAAATGTATTCTAAATGCAACTTCAAATACTACTACTACTAATAATAATAATCCTTCTAGCAAAGAACAATAGCAAGTGCTAATGAATATTTTATATTAACAGTTTTTTTTCCAAATAGTAATATACTTTACTGTAACATGATTGTTTGGTGTGGTAAATGAAAGGCATGACTATCTACATTTTTTTGGCAGTCAAGCTTCTCAAATACCCCCAGTTTATCTTGTCTAAAAGATGAACTTCAGGCAAAACACTAAAATATGCAGATGATATAAATGAGAGCTGTTTTTCTGCCTAAATGTTTGTATTTTTTAAAATCTGGATCTTAGTCCTTACAAGATACAAGATCCTTTGGATTATATGAGGCAAAGTATACTAATACAGTGAAACCTTGGATTGGGAGTAACGCAGTTAACGAGCGTTTCACAATACAAGCACTGTTTTTTTTTTTTAAATCCTGACTCGGTTTGCAAGTGTTGGCAAGAGTATCAGGATCTTCTTTTCTTCGGATGCAAATCAGAGTAGATGACCGGTGAGGTTCCTGATGGCTGTCGGATCAGACACGCACCCTGCGTGAGAGATTGGAAAGGATCCCACTTTCAACGGGGAGATGGAGATGGTAAATGGATATCTCAGATGAATAAAAATGAAAAGACAAAAAGGAAGCCTCCACATGGCATAGATCAAAAATGACCAAAGAATTTAATGATAAAAAAATGATACAATACAGACATCTGGTAAATGAATGTAGCATAAGTGATCACAAAAATGGTTGTAGGCACAGTAAATAGCAACAGATGTAAAGCACCCTATGCATTTCGTCCCATAGGACTTCTACAGGGGTGTGTGCTAACCTGTGGCTACTGCGCTTAAATAGTATAGTGACATGGGTGGGTCATTTGTAAAGAGATTACCTTCCAGGTCAGAGGTCTCGGCTGTACACCAAGCCTCACATTCACCAACCAAGCACCAGACACAGATCACCAATCATCAGAGTGCTGCAACATAAGAGCGCCGCAATGTACACGTACACGTCCCATCAACATAAATAAAACCACAATCATATATCTAAATGGGGCCAGAATATCAGAAAGGCTACGGCCAATCCCCGCTCCAGACTATAAATTCATAGAAGCCATAGAAGCCAATGATGATGCTGTATACACAGCGTCGTCACAAGTGAATCGAAGGAGGACCAATCCAGAGCCAAGCCTCGATTTAGAATGGAACGCATGTTATGCGTCCCTCCACACGTCATCGCATGTGACCAAAAAGGGCGGAGGAATCTGCAGCCAGGCCTCAGTCTGGGATGGAACGCACATTATGCGTCCCACCACGTCTGGCTTCCAAAGGACAGCGGGCGGAGTCACTGCACAACCAAAGGGGGTGGAAACACGCTGTCAGGGCTTGTGTCCTATTTGGCCCGACGAGTTCCTCGTCGGCTTCCTCGCTGAAAAGTGTACACACGACAGAGTTTCTCGGCAGAATCCAGCTCCGATCGAGTTTCTGGCCGAATTCTGCCGAGAAACTCGGTCGTGTGTACGGGGCCTCAGAATCACTGAGGATTCATGCCATTTCTTCAAGATAAGCACTTTTATCAAGGATGACTATACCACCCCCTTTATCAGCGGGGCGTATAGTCAAATCCTTGCTTTCACACAGGAGTTTGAGTCCTTCTTTGATAGCTGGATTCTTAAAGAAACATTTATTGGGTAATTGTTCCAAATCTTTGAGAACCATTTCACGAAACACAGTAATAGAGGGAGCCACTGGACCTGGGGGGTTAAACAGGGAGGGATTAGCCAAACCTGAATGCACAGTGTCGCTGACTCTATTAGTAGATGAGAAAATAGGATTTAAGGCAAAGTATCTTTGAATATTTAATTTACGCACATAGGGGCAGATCCACAAAAGAATTGCGCCGGGGTATCTATTGATACGCCGCGTAATTTTAAATTTCCCACGTCTATCTTTGTTTTGTATCTACAAAACAAGATACGACTGCATCTCGGATTGATCCGACAGGCGTACGTCTTAGTACGCCGTCGGATCGTAGATGCATTTTTTCTGCCGGCCGCTAGGTGTCATTTCCGTCGAATTCCGCGTCGAGTATGCAAATTAGATAGTTACGGCGATCCACGAACGTACGTCCGGCCGCCGCATTTTTTTACGTTGTTTGTGTTCGGCTTTTTCCGGTGTATAGTTACCCCTGCTATTATGAGGCGTACTCAATGTTAAGTATGGCCGTCGTTCCCGCGTCAAATTTTTTATTTTTTACATCGTTTGCGTAAGTCGTTCGTGAATAGGGATTTGCGTAGAATGACATCACTGTTGGAAGCATTGGCTTGTTCCGGTTTATTTTCGAGCATGGGCACTGGGATACCCCCAGGGACGGCGCACGCGCCGTTAAAAAAAAAACGTTGTTTATGTCGGGTCACAACGTATTTACATAAAACACGCCCCCATCACATCCATTTGAATTCCGCGCCCTTATGCCGCCAAAGATACACTACGCCGCCGTAACTTACGGCACGAATTCTTTGAGGATTCGAAAAAAAAAAATAAGTTACGGCGGCGTAGTGTATCTTACATATGCTACGCCCGGCAGATTAATGCGCCGATGTACGTGGATCTGCCCCATATTTTTGGACATCAATAAATGTGGCAAATTTATTGAGTTTTTTGGAGGGGGCATATTTAAGGCCCTTATCTAAAGTGAGCTTTTCAGCTTTACTGAAAGTCGCTTGGCTAAGATTGAAAATGACTGATCCATTCACACACGCCTTCTTTTTGTGGGCCCGCCTCCCCCCTCATGTGCCACATTTTTTTCTGGTTCTCATTTGTAGTTGTCTGTTTTCCTCTGAAATCCCGACACATTAGACTATCCTGAATTATTTTGATTATAATTGTATGGGGATCTATTATAATAATCCTGTTCTCACTCCATATACGGATATTGTGAAGAATAAGATTCCTGTGGGTATTCTTCTCTTAAAGGTCAATATCTATTAGAGGTACGAATGGGTGTCCTCTGGGAATAAAAACGTTCTCTCTGTTGTTGGTATTTGGCACCACCTAGTGGCTAAAATGGGAAATGGACTTAATTTATCGTTTTGTTGTTTTTCAAGAACATGGTGAGGTATTATGCAAATAACCTACCCATGAACACTCGGGGCTGAAGTGCATTGCTGGGAAGGAGATAAAAAGCCATGTGATGGCCATCTTAGGTCTCTTGTTCCTGGGACGCATGGCCTGCCAGCAGAGCTCTGTATGTGTGTGTGTTCCACAGAGCTCTGGCCTACATTGTGCTGAACAAACCAGCGACCCTTGGAGAAGGTAACTGAGGTCTCCCGGTCGTCTCTGAAACAGAACAGTGTGACAAACCAGCGACCCTTGGAGGAGGTAACTGAGGTCTCCCGGTTGTCTCTGAAACAGAACAGTGTGACAAACCAGCGACCCTTGGAGGAGGTAACTGAGGTCTCCTGGTCGTCCGTGAAACGGTACAGCCTGACAGTGTGTTCGCAGCAAACAGACTGAGATCCTGTGGAGCGGAGGCATCCATCTGCCTGGACCTCGTATGGTGAGAGGGCTGATGCCCAGAACTTTGTACTGCTTTTCACACACCTAGACTGACTGCATAGTGTTGCTGAGACTGGTAGTTCCACGGAACAGTTCAGTTAAATAGAGTCACATGCGCATAGGCCTCAAGCCTGATTTGATTGTTTGGTGACTGGCGCTGGAGGTGCATTTCTAGGAAGGAGTGCACAGATACTTTCCACAATTTAAGTTACAGTTCTATGTTGTTCTACACTGCTTTATTGATCAGAGAACCCTTTGGATTACAATCTTTGTTTCACAATAGCTAGCAGAAGACAGAAGAAAAGAAGACCAGAGACTATACTGTATTCTTACCACAAAGCCTTGCAGTGCTGTTACCACTTACTAGAGACTGTAGGGGGAATATTGAGTTAATTATATTTTGATATATCATTCTTGCCGAATACTGTGTGCCGCATAGTGGGTTTCATAGTGTCTACATGTTGTGCTGGAAGTGGGAAGGTGCCCAGTGCTGAGGTTGTTGCCTGAGCATTAGTCCCACTTGGAGACACTCCTGCTGAAGCAATACAGGAGGCTCTCAGACGATTGCCATTTACAACCTCTTGTCTTATTATTGTATACCAATTGTGGTTCCATGTTAATGCAGAAATCTATTCTAGTAAAGTTACATTTTGCTTTAACATAATCTGTTGTGAGACTTGTTGATTCTCCAAGCAGGTGTAACAGTGTATGCCCAGGTGACAACACAGGTAAAGTGAATATAATCTGTGTCTATTTACCTGTCTTTTATAATAGAGCTTCATATCAGCACTGCAACACAGCTGTGTCAAGGGGAGTGAGACCAAATTAGTGGGGGGCGTTAAAGCAGAGTACAGGCCCAATCAATTACCAGCGGCTCCTTCGGGAGTAGCGCTCCATAAGATATTTTGGTGTAGATTTATGTGGTAACAGCTTGTCTTTCAACTCTTTAATATCTTTATCAATAGCTTAAATTCTACTCCGTTTTCTATCTGAATGTAAGAAAACTGATGCCCACCTCATTAAAATATCTAAACCAAGGTTTGACATCTAAATCACCTTGCTGGGGATGCACGTCCCACCTGAGGCCTCTGGGGACCATGCGCTCTTTGCAATATTGTTCTAGGAAGGCTATATCCCATTCAAGGTGTATTTCTGATACCATGAGGTTTTTAAGCCTCATAAATAGTCCCCCTAATTCTGAATCTGCACTAAGTGCAACAAACACTCCTTCAGTGTTAAAGGAACAACTCGACCTATAATCAAACACATCCATCTTGAAGAGAAAGTGTGAGAAATAGGTATAAGTCTATTGAAATATGTGGACAGCTGCAGTAATGAAAATCTGAATAGGAATGGTGTATAAAAGGATATTACCGCGCTATCTGTATATTTAAGCGCAGTAGCCACAGGTTAGCACACACCTCTGTAGAAGTCCTATGGGACAAAATGCATAGGGTGCTTTACATCTGTTGCAATTTACTGTGCCTGCAACCATTTTTGTGATCACTTATGCTACATTCATTTACCAGATGTCGGTATTTTATCCTTTTTTTATCATTAAATTCTTTGGTCATTTTTGATCTATGCCATGTGGAGGCTTCCTTTTTTTTCTTTTAATTTTTGTTCATCTGAGGTATCCATTTACCATCTCCATCTCCCCGTGAGGGGGACAGTTGTTGAAAGTGGGATCCTTTCCAATCTTTCACGCAGGGTGTGTGTCTGATCCGACAGCCATCAAGAACTTCACCGGTCATCTACTTTGATTTGCATTTGAAGAAAAGAAGATCCTGATACTCTTGCCGATTTGCAATGCTGACTTGCCACTGACCAGTGTGTGAGTCCACCAATTACAGGTGCGTGTCTGATCCAACAGCCATCAGGAACCTCACCGGTCATCTTCTCTGATTAGCATCTGAAGAAAAGAAGATCCTGATACTCTTGCCGTTTTGCGATTCTGACTTGCCACTGACCAGTGTGTGAGTCCACCAATTACGGTAGGAGTACCGACCCTTACTTTATGGTGGCGGGATCACTACCTTTGTATCTGATGCTTTCACCCATGTGATACCATGATGGATGTCCTCCCTCTTCGTCTGCACCTTTGCACTTTGGAGATCGCACATTAGCGATTTAGAGACACTTTCATTTTATGGGACTTTTATTTCATGTGTGATCAGTATTATTTATATATTTGCACTTTATTCATCACTCCACTTAATCTGGGGGGGGGGGTGTTTTTCATGGTTCTGAAGTCTTTAGACTTCTCTGAGGTTCTTTCACCTGTGACTGAGACACACATGTTTCAGTGTAATTGATTCACACTATTTATTCATGTGTATGTTGTTTGACATTTTTTGATATTTTCAAACATATTGTTTACTATTAGCGCTGCACATTTTTACACTGTTTACCTTCATGCATAGAATGAATGACGGTAAAAAAAACTACAGCCTATATAACCACTTTATTTATTCTCTGCATTAAAGTAAAAAAAAGTTCTGTGTACAGCTGCCCCCTGCCTCTCTCAAATACTTACCTGAGCCCGATCATGACCCAGCGCTGTGTCCATGTGCCCAAAAGCAGTGGCTCTCTCCTCAATGGACATGGAGGCAGCAGTGGGAGCCATTGACACCTGCTGCTGTCAAACACAGCCAGTGAAGAGGGAGTGGGGGTGGGGCTGAGCCACACTCTGTGTCTATGGACACACAAAGCATGACTCAGGCTTGAGCTTGCACAAGTGCCCCTATACCAAATGGCTTGTTATAGAGGCACTCAGCAGAAATGAGGAGCCAGGAGCAGCAGCGGGGGACCCCAGAAAAAGAGGATTGGGGTTGCACTGTGCAAAACCATTGAACAGAGCAGGTAAGTATGACATGTTTGCTATAAAAAAAAAACATTTACAATCACTTTAAGATCAGTTAGGATCACACTGTAGTAGTTGTTAGTATGAAAAAAAATATGTCAAAAACTAAAATATAAAACCAGACATGAAGGAAAATGACAAGGTGTTATATTTTCTACAATAAGAGTAATGAACAGTAATGTGATGTTTGTATACAGGAATATTATGCACTTTTACTGTATGTGATGTTATCATTCCTTTAAATATAAAGTAGTAAAAAAAGAAATAAAGACAACAAATAATTCTCAACTGCAATGGACAAATCAATCCATCAAAAGAAAACAATTTTGCCATGAAACTTAATCACTAAAGGTCATGTCGGGGAATGAGGAACAGATTAAATTAGCATAGTATTAGATATGGAAAATGATTTCTGTCAAAATCATCTTTACCACAATTATAATATGTTAATTAAGTATTTCATTAAGGAAGCTGATTATGGTTCACAGATGAAATCATGCAGACGAAGACACCTGGAAGGAAGCAGGAGAGCCTGAAGCATCATTCACTCATTCCATTCCTTCACATACAACTTTTGTGATCCCTTACTGTTTCTCAGTTACATGCAATTATTTTATGGGCATTAGAGACTGCTATTTGTTCACAGAACTTGCATGTGTCATATGCACTGCAAATAGCTTTTAGAATGTGGTCAGGCAGTTTTTATTTTTAAAAACACCCTTCTTAGTTAACATTTAAAGCCTGCAAAATGGAATTAGCTTTCAGCACAAACAGTTAAAGCGGTTGTAAACCGCTGGAGATTTTTTTATTTGTTATCCTGCTAGGTAAAGGCATAATGTGCTAGTATGCATATTAGCAAATTATGTTAAACTTACCTTAAAACAAAGACCTCCCGCACCGAGATGTCAGATCTGGAGGCCACTTCCATCTTCACCTGTCTTGCTTCTGGGTTTGCATAGTCCGGCTCTGTGACTGGCTTGAGCGACGGCACTGGGCTCTGAAGAAATGGCACGTGTGGCCGTTCCTTCAGAGCGCATGCACCAGTGATGTCACTGGTTGCATTTACACTAAATATTTCCTAAATGGTGCACATTTAGGACATATTTACATTACCTATAGGTAAGCCTTATTATAGGCTTACCTATAGGTAAAAGTCATGCATGGAAGTTAACTTCCACTTTAAGGGATTGTGAAGAGTGTGTGTCCTGGTGAAGAGTGTGATGCCCTATCCTAAGGCTCACCCTCCTCCTCCCTTTACACTATTCCTCCCTATAACCCAAATGCTAACTGTGCTTTGAGTAAACTTGACCCCTTATATGCATATTTGCCTGTCCTGTACTTGAATCCTTTGTTTCAAAGGGAATAATTTCCTGCACCAAAATATAGCAGCACAGGCATCCTAGTTCCAGAATCTTCTATGCTGACAAATAGAAAGTGAGCAGGTAACTGGTAGGTCAAATGATATCTACTGTAGATATCATTGTTGGCATGATCAACATTGCAGAAAAACCTTGAAGCATCAAGTGTAGGTAGGCTAGAAGGATCGCAAACATTATATTATATAACATGAGGGAAAACATTAAAGAGGAAAATATAGGCAAACATAAAAAGAGTGGTGAATAAAAAGATTATGGCCCGGATTCACGTAGAGCGGCGTGCATTTGTGCGGGCGTAGCGCATCTCATATGCGCTATGCCGACGTAACATAGAGAGGCAAGAACAGTGGGCCAGATTCAGGTACCTGCGCCGCGGTGTAACGTATCCCGTTTACGTTACACCGCCGCAAGTTTTCAGCGTAAGTGCCTGATTCACAAAGCACTTACCTGTAAACTTGCGGCGGTGTATCGTAAAGACGTCCGGCGCAAGCCCGCCTAATTCAAATGGGCCGTGTACCATTTAAATTAGGCGCGCTCCCGCGCCGAACGTTCTGCGCATGCTCCGTTCGAAATTTTCCCGACATGCTTTGCGCAAAATTACGGCGCCCCAACGTGTTTGTGAATGGCGACGTGCGTAACGTACTTACGCTGTACTAATGCCGAAAAAAAATTAAATTCGAAGCGGGAACAACGGCCATACTTTAACATGGCTGGTGTAAAGTTAAGCAATGAAAAAGATTGCTTAACTTTGCGACGGGAAAAAACAACGTTACGCACGCGAGTAGGTTTGTGGATCGTCGTAAATGCTAATTTGCTTACCCGACGCTGGAAAACGACGCGAACTCCACCCAGCGGCGGCCGAAGTGATGCAGCCTAAGATCCGAAGGCGTACGAAGCCGTAAGCCTGTCGGATCTTAGCCAAAAGCCGTCGTATCTTGTTTGTGAATCACAAATTAAGATACGACGCAGCAAATTTGAAAATACGCCAGAGTATCAGTAGATACTCCGGCGTATTTGTTCTGTGAATCTGGCCCAGTATTCACAAAGCACTTGCTCCCTACGTTGCGCCGGCGTAGCGTAAATTGGTCGGCCTAAGCCCGCCTAATTCAAAGTATGAAGGAAGTGGGCGTGATCCATTTAAATGAAGCGTGACCCCATGCAAATGAAGGGCTGAATGAACGGCGCATGTGCGCGCATGCTCAGAATCACGTCAAATATGCTCCCTAAGATATGACGGCTCAATGCCTACGACGTGAACGTAACCTACGCCCAGCCCCATTCACGTACGACTTACGTAAACGACGTAGAATACGACGGCTGTTCCGTCATCCATACCTTTGCATGGGATGCGCCTCCTATAGGTGGAATAACTTTACGCCAGACGTACGCCTTACGTAAGCGGCGTATACTACTGCGACGGGTGCAAGTACGTTCGTGAATCAGCGTTTCTCGGTCATTTGCATATTCGATGCATAAATCAATGGAAGCGCCCCTTGCGGCCAGCATAAATATGCGCCCAGGCTCCGACGGTGTAGGAAACTTACGTCGGTCGGATGAAGCCACAATTCAGGCGTATCTAGCATTAAGAATCAGGCGCATAGATACGACGGCGCATCTGTGCACTTATGCGGCGTATATAAAGATACGTCGGTGTAAGTGCTTTAAGAATCCGGGCCCATATTGATAAAAAAAAAAGTCTTAAAATGTATTTAAAGCCAACACCTTGTTTTGTTTTGAAAAGAGTGGAGAGGCTTTTTTTGACCTCGGGAGGGGTTTAACATTTGCCCCTAGCAGGAACTTTTCACACCATAAGCACTGGGTAACATTTTTTAGTGCATTTCCAAGGTGTGAACACCCCAAAACAAATGTATGCAGATGGTGTTACTGAAAAAAAGTAGAGCATGCAGTACTTTTTTGATTATATTTAGGACTCTGCTGCAATTTTCAGTTATTGAATTTTCTGCTGTACCTTTGGTAGATTGTTAAAGTGGCGTTTGTGAATTTCATTTTCCATGAGGCACAGCTCTGCAAAAAGATGGCTGTTGCAGATTTGGAAACCTTGACTGCAAAGGTCTATGAGCATTCTGAGCTCTATGATACTGGGAACAGTATGTACAAGGATAATAGGAAAAAATCTGTCAGGATACTGCTGTACAAATGAATCTAGACTGAGAAAGCTTGGAAAAGCAGAAGGTACATATTGTATAATGGTAAGTTAAAAGAAATAGGTACCGTATTTGCCGGCGTATAAGGTGACTGGACGTATAGGACGACCCCCTAATTTTCCAATGTTGGTTTTGGGATATACTCACTGTATAAGATGACCCCCTTCCTGACAGGAACAACCGCTGACAGGAACAGGCTTTATTCACCTTTTTTCAAATCTCACTGTGCCATTGCATGCCTCACTGTGCCATTACATGCCTCAATGCCTCACTGTCCCATTGCATACCTCACTGTGGCATTCCATACCTCACTGTGCCATTGCAGGCCTCACTGTGCCATTACTGTTTATATATATATATAAATATATATATATATATATATATTGTATATATTATAAGTCATAGATTAAAGTGGCTATAATGGCGGTTTATTTTTCTGGTCCTCCTCCTATGAAAGTTCCCTATGCTATGGGAGCAGTTATGCAGGCGCGCTCCCAAGCTGTGCTGTGTGGGTCCACAGATACACAAAGAGTGGCTTGACTCCACCCCCATTCCCTCCTTACAGGATTTGATTAACTGCTACCTTTGTGTTCCTGTGAGAAGAAGAATAGGGAAGATAGCACTGCAGACAGGCACAGTGCTGGGTCAAGAAAGGACTTGTTTATGGAGGTGGGGGAAGCCTATACAATTACTGGGAACATTTTTTTTTACTCTAATGCTGGGAAATCATTGAACTAAAACATGTCTTGACTTTAGAACTACATTATTAAGAATTATTTTTTTAGATGATTAGAGATAATAACATTTTTAGTTGGGGTTAGTTGCTGCCAGATAATATACATTAGGTCCGTAGGGTAGCAGCCTTTTTCTAAATTGATCCAAGATTTATTTCTGTTTCAATATCACTAGTATAATACTCGAATATATAGGATGGCTTTGTTATAAAAAAAATATCTTGAATAGATAGTCATGCTTTCATTTTTTTTTACTTCTTTTGATACCGGGATGTTTATCTAGCCAGAACATTTTCTTAAAACCTTAGATTAATGAAAAAAGATTCTTGGAATATTGATTGGTAATGTCTGCACTTAGTAAAAATGCTTGAGAATAATGTTCCTTTGAACACTTTCAACAAGATGGTCCAGTTACTGTGGGCTTTTCTAAATCCAGTAATTAACCACTTGAGTTAAAGGGCCATTTTCTACCCAAATGCCTTTAAGTTCCAGAAGTTTTTTTTGCTTCAGTGATGTCTCGTTTCCACACATCATACATTTTAGCGGATCATTTTACTTCCTGGGCTTAGTGCTGGGTCTTGTCTATCATTGACAGCTGGCAATTCCAGTACCATACAAGCAAGATCCAGAAGAGCAGCTGAGTCCAGAAGCTAGTTTTAAACAACACAGGGACAATTAGCTACTTTCTCTGTGCCGCTGTAAAAAGGCACCCAATATTCAAGTGACTAAAGATGAAACAAATGATTGTGATAACAATGGTGATAACTCCCTAATATTTTTGTGAATCATGTTTTACTTTAAAGGGAATGTAGTTACTGTGTTGTGAGCCAGCTTAGTGCTCATCAATTATAATTTTGGTTTATTTATTTATTCTACATTTTAAGCTCATCGATAGGGCTTATTGGTGAGATACGAAGATATTTAGATCATAATTATAGAGCCTAGGACACACAAAAGATCCTAGTTTTGGCATCAATTTATTTATGAAAGGACTGCTTGGACTCACAAAAAAATTGGGTATATGATGCTTGTTGTCATTCAACCCAGAAGAAGAGAATCATTTAATGGCATAAAGAACTTTCTAGAGGGGACAGTGCCAGATTGTAGGTGAATATTGCAGCGAAAGCTGCTTCTTATTTCAATTTTTGCTTGGCTGCTTATTTAGTTTTTGTTTATTTTTTTTCACTTGAGTTACATTTTTTATGTTTTCCCACTTTCTAACTTTTTTACATACTTCTTCTTTTTCATAGAGGGGGTTTAATTCTGGCCAGTGAAATAGGTTATAAGATGTTGGCTGTTGAGAGGGGTGTGGCTAGCTTTGGCTGAGATGGCCGCTTAATCCAAAGGCTCTGATGGCCGACGGGACTTCTATGCGGCACACAGCAATATTGCCCTCATTCACAGCACCCAGTGAAGTACCCTGGATCTTCAACCACCAGCCGACATGTCCAGGAAAAGAAAGGATGACAGGAAGCAACACAAACTCACAGCTTTCTTTACCCCTCAGCCTCAGCAGAGCAAGTAAGATTATGGTAGCTCCACGAACTTACCTCCCGACTCCTGTCTGTCCTCTACATGCTTCCTCTCCTGGCTGTCATACACCACATTCAGGGAGCACTGAAAGGGCAATATCCTGCCTGGATGATCAGAGCAGCTCTCATTGTGAGGTAAGCTCGATGCATGGCTCACAAGCGATTTTCACCCAGAAACCATAGCTACTATTAACTCTTTTCCTATCACAAACCAACCAGTTTTAGACACAAAGAAATGCTTGTCTCTCTTAGGAGCTCCCTACATGCAGACATGATGAACTGTATGCACAAGTTTAATTCAGACCTCACTCCCTTAGGGGAAAGGACTAGACTATATTGAAGACAAAATGGGAAACTATGTTTCCACGATGAATGACCTAGTTGAGGTTAATGAGGAAAGGGAGGAAAGGAAAGATGAACAGGAATGAATGATAGCTAAAATAGCTGACCTGGAAAACAGATCTAGGTGCAATATCTTAAAAAAATTGAGGCATTTCTGAAACTGTACTGTAATCGGATCTATGCAGATTTGTGACTGATCTGTTTAGTACTAAACTTCCTAAAGGTGGTTCCAACCAATATTATAATTCACAGAATTCATCACCTACCAAAACCATCTCATCTACTAGACCAAGTCCCTAGAGACGTGATATTATGTATTCACTTTTGCCCATATTAAAGAGCAGCTCCATAAACGTAAAGGATTGCCGCAATTACCGGCTCCGTATACTGATCTGCAACTTTTTTCAGATCTTTCTCAGTATACTTTGCAGAAGCATGAAAACCTTAAAGTGGTTGTAAAGGCAGACAATGTGTTTATCTTGATGCATTCTATGCATTAGGATAAAAAATCGTTCTGTGTTTAGCAGCCCCCCTCAGCCCCCCTAATATTTACCTGAGCTTAATTTCTATCCAACGATGTGCACGATTTCCTCTGCCATCCAGGACTCTCCCTACTAATTGGCTGAGACACAGCAGTGGTGCTATTGGCTCCCACTGCTTCAATCAAAGTCAGTTAGCCAATCAAGAGAGTGAGGGAGCAGGGCCAAACCACAACTCCCCATCTGCGGCTCAGCTCAGGTGCCACCATACCAAGCCACTTACCAGCAACATAGCAGTTATGTTTCCTCCTTCTACGGGTGCATCTCTACAAAACAGTGAGCATCTTTCAAAACTTTCTACAGCAGCTTACACTATCCTGTGGTTGTATAAGCATCAAAATATTATGCATAAACACCAAGGGTATTGAATCACCCAGCTAAGTAGGCATCTCTATGGAAAGAAGCTCAACGTCACAACTGTGATTTAATATATGCTCAAGAAACCCACATTTCTAACAAGATACTTCTACAAAATGTATCAAGTTATTTCCACACATTTTCACCACAAACATGTCAAGCAAAAAAGGGGAGTTATGACGGCCAAAAAAAATTAACTTTCCATGACCAAATATCTGACGCAGAAAGTTGTTACCTCAACCTTCTCTGTAAATTGAACTCTGCGCTGTATACAATAGCAAATATCTATGCTCCCAACACTCACCAGCAAAAATGTTTTAACAAACTCTTAACTAAACTCAAGAAGCTCAGTTGGGACTCACTCCTAATATGCAGAGACTTTAATATGATGTTGGCTGTCATTCCATCTGAAAAAGAACACCATATACTGGCATAAAGAAAATTCAGCAGGGGAAAGTGTCAGATTGTAGGTGAGCATTGCAGCAAAATCTGCTGCATTATATCTCAACAGTTCTGAATAAAAAAGACAACATGTTAACTGACAGCTTAAAGTAGATTTCCAGGCTAAACCTAACTAGTCTTAAAAATGGTCCCTCTTCCTAACACCCCTTCTAACTAACCTGTGTAAATGTAAAAGTATATACTTACCTATTTTCAGTCTGTTCTAGTCACTTGAACCCAGTGGCAGTTGCAGGGGAGAGGAGAGAGTGCTCAACAACAGGAGGGTAAAGCCTGGAGCGATGGCATTGCCCATACGCTCCTATGGCTTATCCTTTATCAGCGCTCCCTCCTCTGACCTGCAGTCACCTGATTGATAGGTAGGAGGATCAAGTGACAGCACCAAAAGTAGGCTAAAAATAGGTAAGTACGTTGTGTACTTACCTATTTCTTATGCAGGTTATCAGCATAGGTGTTAGGAGGGAGCATGTTTTAGAATAGTTAGGTCTAGCGTGGAATTATACTTTACCTACTTCAAGACCAGACTGTTTCACCCCCTTCCTGCTGTTTTATTATGGTTACGTGATAGTTTACATTTTTGGGGTTGTAGTTAAGATGTGCAAAGAGAGATCACACAAACACGTGTTGGTTTAACATTTATTTAAGTAATGACAGATATAGATAACAAATGTAGTAATATAAGAAAATATAATGAGAATACCTAACTTTAGATTTTTAGGGCCAGATTCACAAAGGAGATAAGACGGAGTATCTCAGATACTCCGTCGTATCTCTCAGAGTATCTATGCGACTGATTCATAGAATCAGTTACGCATAGATATCCCTAAGATCCGACAAGTGTAATTGTTTTACACTGTCGGATCTTAGGATGCAGTACCGCGGCCGCCGCTGGGGGGAGTTTGCGTCGTAAACCAGCGTCGGGTATGCAAATTAGGAGTTATGGCGATCCACGATGGATTTTCGCGTTCGCTACGTCACCGCTAGTCTAGTTTCCCGTAAGTTAGTCGTCGTTTTTGGTGCCTTAACTTTACACAGCAATCGTATTGCTGTATAAAGTATGTCCGTCGTTCCCGCGTCGAAATTTAAAAATTAACGTTGTTTGCGTAAGCCGTCCGGGAATACGGAATTACGCTACGCGCGTCGCCGTGGTGTTTATGCATAATATTTTGATGCTTATACAACCACAGGATAGTGTAAGCTGCTGTAGAAAGTATTGAAAGATGCTCACTGTTTTGTAGAGATGCACCCGTAGAAGGAGGAAACATAACTGCTATACCTTTTCAGCCTTTACATATGTTGCTAGGCCTACCTTTCCCGAAAATCTCAAAAACTCTTTGCAAATTGGTGGCTTTTCTTTTACTGGCAGCCAAACGTGTCATCCCACAACGCTGGAGAGATACCTCCCCTCCAACCTTTGCACAATTCTTATCAACAATTGCTGATATTAGAAGGATGGAACGTCTTACAGCTGTCATAGATGATTCCTTACCCAGATTTGAAGCTATTTGGGAGAGATGGGACTCTTCTGAGTTTAACGCAGCGCCTCATCCCACCCCACCATAACAGATTACCCATTGCCCATATCCCCCCACTGCTTCATATAGGATAATGTCCCTTCCTTTCTTTTCTCGCTTTTTATTTCTCCTATGTATAAGTCATAGTTTGTCTATATAGGTTTCTACTCAGCAGAGCCATGATTAGCTGTTCTTGTTGAACTCGCTACTTAATTCCTAATTTCTTTTATTGTTATAACAAACATGTATACATCCGGACCTGTATGTTTCCTGCTGACAATGTGATTGTTTATTTCCTATATTCTCGATCAATCAAATGTCTGGATTTTGTTATTACTTTGTATGACTTAAAAATCTTTAAATAAACAATTAAAAAAAAAAAGAAACATAACTGCTATGTTGCTGGTAAGTGGCTTGGTATGGTGGCACCTGAGCTGAGCCGCAGATGGGGAGTTGTGGTTTGGCCCTGCTCCCTCACTCTCTTGATTGGCTAACTGACTTTGATTGAAGCAGTGGGAGCCAATAGCACCACTGCTGTGTCTCAGCCAATTAGTAGGGAGAGTCCTGGATGGCAGAGGAAACATTGAAAGGAAGGTACATAGTTATTTTACATTCTTCCACCCCTGGTTAAATTTATCCCAAATGAGAAATAGAGGATCTAAAGTGTATCTACCTACTTTTCCTATCTCATTTACTTACATAGAAAATTTAATTTGGCTATGTTGAGGCTAAAAAATATGGAAAAAAATCAAAAATATAAAAACTACATGTTGGACCAACAAAAAAACAACAACATTTCTCTTTTAAGAATTCAAAAGCACAGGAGTAGATATGAACCTCAAACTTTCCCTTTCAAGAGTTTAGAAGCATAGAAGCTTGTCAAAGTCCTCCATATCTGGTGATGGACAGCAGAGTTTTAGACATCCAGCGACCAGATGGCAGCTGCCGCACATCAATTGCAACCCTGTAGAACAAAGTCCATTTTGTCACTCAGACTATTGCAGTTCACAAGCCATAGAAGTGTAGTCACTTGACCATCATGGTAGATGGAACTTATTTGTTTATGGCTTATTTGTACAGACAGTTCTAATACTTGACCATCAGAGCTGATGGAACAGTTCAGATATTTGACCATCAGAGCAGATGGAGCTTACACAAACAGTTCAGCTGCTTATAAGTCGCAAAGTCTTTATAGACGGTTGTTGCTGTCAAAAGCCTTTTTTTCCTGCCCCAACATGCCTATGGTTGACGTCAAGGCAGATGTTACTCAGATTGTCAGTCCAACATTTCATAACTAACAACAATTCCCATATAACCCATTATAGATTTCTGAACAGGTAAATCAGTGATCACTAGTGGTCTAGCCTAACAGTAAGAGAACATTTAGCTATCTACATTAAATGTGAAGTATTGTTACAGGGACACTTACCCATCTATCACCTGAACTCTACACTATTCTGTATCTAAACCAAACTGTCTCAAACTGTGGTCCCAACTTAGCAGTATAACAATACCAAATGTGTGTGTTTCCTTTGTGTACTCTGGTCTCCTCCTGCACTCTAAAGCTATTCTGGCAGACTAACTGGCTCTTTTCTACTCTGGCCCAAGTATGTGCCTACAAATTGCCCATGCATATGTGTCACCCCCTGAGAACCTATTTCATAATGATTTACAAATACATTTTTATGAAAACTCAATAAAGTGTATCAAACATGATGGCCAAAGAAATGTTGAGTGTTAGATATTACTGTCTGTATATATACTAGAAATCCTCATCTTGAAGGACTTACTTGAAGGACTAAAAATTGCATTCATTGCATTTATTATGACTAATTTATAAACCAAAACCAACTATTATGAATTAATTCCTTAATGGACAAAAGGATTAGCTTAACCACCTCCCGCCCGTCCTATAGCAGAATGATGGCCGGAAAGTGGTTCAGTTATCCTGACTGGGCATCATATGATGTCCAGCAGTATAACAAGCGCCCGCAGGGGCACTCAGCATGGCAATCAGTGGTGTGATGTTTCATTCTGACACTCTGCAACTCTGATCAAGGTAAAGAGCCTCTGATGGAGACTCTTTACTACATGATTAGCTGTGTCCAATCACAGCTGATCACAGTGTAAACAGGAAAAGCTGTGTATCGGCTTTTCCTCTATCACGTCTGACAGACACGATTAGAGAAGAGTCAATCAGCTGCTCTCGACAGGGGGGTCCGTACTGATTGATTATCTGTGCAGCCCCCCAAGGATGCCCACCCAGGACCATGAGGGGATGCCACCCAGCACCACCAGGGATGCCAACCAATGATTCTCACCCATAACCACCAGGTATACCCACCCATGACCATCAGGGATGCCAATCAGTGGCCATAAATGATGCCAATCAATGCCCATGAATTATGCCAATCATTGCCCATCATAAATGCCTGCCAGTGCCTCTTCATCAGTGATGTCTATCAGTGCCATCTATCAGTATCCATCAGTGCCACCCATTAGTGTCCATCAGTGCCACCTATCAGTGCCTATCAGTGCCACCTATGAGTGCTGCCTATCAGTGCTCATCAGTGCTGCATATTAGTGCCTATTATTAGTGCCCATCAGTGCCACCTCATTGGTGCCACCTCATAAGTGCCTATCAGTGCCACCTTATAAGTACCCGTCATTGCAGCCTCATCAGTGCCCATCAGTGAAGGAGAAAACATACTTATTTACAAAATGTTATAACAGAAACAAAGAAAAACTTTTTTATTTCGCTTGGTGGTTGATGAACTCATTTCCCTTAATTAACTAATTATTTATCACAATGTGGATTTTCATTAAAGAACATCCATTAAAAGATGTCATTACTTCACCATGATTGAAATGACATTCACAATACCATTTTATAGTGTATTCATCACATTTGTGCACAAAGATTATACATCATCACATCCATATTGATTTTTCTATCTCAGCCGCTTGTTCAATCCTAACTATACAGAAACTTCTTAACTTCTAAGAATCTGGTTCTTTCTGTCTTAATGTAAAAACTTAAAAACCATATACAAAGTATATATATGTGTTCATCTCCAGTGTGATCATTTATTAATGTCCCCTCTCATGCTGTTAAAATATTATATTCTAGAATTTTATGGTCTTTACTAGTCAACTAATTTGTGCAAATGACTACCATTAAGGAGGTACGACAAGGTTTTGTCAGTGGGTGGTGCTTAAGTTATATAGTAAAAACAAACAATTTCAACTAGGATTTTATTTTGCAAAATATTTAAACATTTCCTTTTGCCTAATAAACATTCTCTAAATCTCAAAATCTCAAAAATTAACACATCACTCTACTATATAGGCTATAAGCTCTTTCTCTCTCTCATGTAAAGGAGGGGTTATCCACTGCTGCAGGCTTTCGCACACAGGATATGTCCATTGTTTGTTAAAGAGGGCTTAAGGGGGTCATAAAGACACAGACATCCTAAAGCTGCAGCTCTGCCACAAAATAACTTTTACACTAAACTAGAATATACAAAGGCTTTCACTTCTTTCATATACCACTTTATAGAACTTTTGATTAAATTTCAATACTTATACCCCCCAATAATATTAAACTTACTTAGACCCTAAAACATAACTAGCAAAACATACTTTTACAAATTAGCCATATTTAGCGTCACCTTTCTGTCTTTATTCAGGTAACATTGTCACATTTACCTCAGACAAAACAACATTCGTTAATAATGTCTACATACAAATAACATTTCTTTATCATTAGCTAGCTGAAAACAAAACAAGTAGAAGAGGTTAACGTTTAGATTCGAATGTACACACATATCTTACCTTACTGCAGTAATCACAATCCGATTCATTGTCTCCAAACCTCAAAAAAGCTAATTGCTCTGAAACTGCCTTCAGCCCAGAGTCCAATGACTTTTTACTATCACAAATTGAAGCACCCCAAAGCACATTCTGCTACTCCTCCTGATTATGGCGATACCACATGCATGAGACTTTTTCATAGCCTAGCCACACCAAGGGGCCTAAAATCCAAGGCATACCTTCAGGCTTTTGGGGCAGAAATTATTGTTGGATGTGTGTGAGGGAGGTTTCTTTTAGAAATATGTGTCAATGGGGGTATCATCTTAATTCAAATATGTAGCGATAATGTAAATGTTAGGCCTATAAATACCCATACAGTGCACACAAAAATACATTGATCTAAAACATACAAAACGTTATTTCTACCAGTAAAATATATATAAATACATGTACAGTTGCTTGCATTATAATACCAACAATCATTGTCCACTACAAAAGAGCATAGCTTTAGTCGAGATAGGGAAAAAAGTTGATCTGTTTTGTGGAAATCCACCACTTCTTCAGGACCTCAAATCTCTTGGACAAATACAAACATCCAGAAGGGTAACTTCTAGAGATAGAAAATACATACATTTTTTTTACAAACCTTCAAAGTGTTTAGTTGTATCAATTAAAAAGGCTTAAATAGATTCATAATAACTATCCCCAGAGGTAATAGTGGAGAAGAGAAGAGAGATAAAGGGAGAAAACACAAATCACCCAACAAACAGGAAAAAAAATAATATATATTGTATATGAAGGAATCCGTTATTGAGTTAATATTTAACTAAACACATAACTATGTAGGCGAATATAAATACTGTATAAACATATTTACCTCATAAGAAAAAACTTTATGTCTGCCACTTATGTGGTTCAAATATGCCAAACAAAACATGGGTGACCCCATGAAGTAAAGTCCTGCTGGCACATGGGAGAGTAACCAGCTCCCAGGCAGGATTCTATGGGAAAGACAGAAAATGGGGGGAGGAAAGTAGTGATAATGGGCCTATAGTGATGTATTGGAAGCTTAATAAACTCGCTTGGCAAAGATTTAAAACAAATATTTTTGGTATTATGATTAGGGATGAGCCGAACACCCCACAGTTCGGTTCGCATCAGAACATGCGAACAGGCAATAAATTTGTTCGAACATCCGAACACCGTTAAAGTCTATGAGACATGCTGTATTGCCGGGAGCCGACAATTCATTACAGCCGCAAGTACTTTTAAATTACTTTTTTTCCTTCAGAAATTACATTTTGTGCAGGGACAGTTCTAAGCACGGGAAACAAGCGCTACTTTACAGGCATACTATACACATCCCTCAGGTATGAAATTTAAAGGAATATTTCACTTTTATTGTTTCACTTTAAGCATTATTAAAATCCCTGCTCCCGAAAAAACGTCTGTTATTAAATCTTTTTTTGCATTGATACATGTCCCCTGGGGCAGGACCCAGGCCCACAAACACTTTTTATGACAATAACTTGCATAAAAGCCTTGAAAATTAGCACTTTAGATGTCTCCCATAGACTAGACAGGGTGTTCCGCGGCTTTTAGAATTTGCTGCGAATACCCCAAATTGTTCACTGTTCGGCGAATGGGCGAACAGGTAATGTTCAAGTCGCACATGAGTTAGACTCGAACTCGAAGCTCATCCCTAATTATGATTATGAAGTTTACCTGACGGATGAAGGATTGCTGTAAAGGCAAAAGATGACCACTGTATATACCTATCTCCCATATACAACGCATAGCTGCAATTCAAAAAATATATGCACGTGCAGTAGAAAAGGAATAGTGCACGCCTTTCGAAAATACCCTTAGTGACACTCGGGTGTTTACGGCGCTATACGGCGCCTGCGCCTGCCGTGTAGAGCTGACTGCGCAGGCGCCGTAAACACCCGAGTGTCACTTCGGGTATTTTCGGAAGGCGTGACGCGCTTTAGCAGCCCGTCAATCAACTCCGCTTGGCTTAGGAACGCCTATACCCGGAAGGAATCCCCGCTCGGAGCCGGATAACAACGGATGATAAAAGGATAAGTACAAAAAAAAAAACAGCATACTGCAGATGTCAGCAGTATGCTGGATCTAATGGCAGAAAGTTGATTTTTGGGTGAACCCCCGCTTTAAATACTGAAAACATAGACGTCTTATAGACATATGTATACAACAAGGCATAATGTGCTCCAGTGTAGGTAACTAAAACACATTATTTCCCACCAGATACATCAGTTCCTTAGAAGAAAGCTTTAAGCTCATTGAATCATTTAATCCTGGAGGTTTAGTGGCCTGTAAATTAAAAATCCATTTTGCCTTCATCTGAAGTATCTTTTTATCAAAGTCCCCTGTGTGTGTGTGTGTGTGTGTGTGTGTGTGTGGGGGGGGGGGGGTGTATTCTCGCTAAAGTCTGGACATGTAAAGGGTCTGTCTTCCATTCATGGGGAGTGGCAAAGTGTTTTGGAATTGGTTTCTCAATGAGATTACATCAGATTTCCGAAACGTGGTCCTGAATTTATTTCCAAAAAATCATTTTCGTTGTACCAACGTAGAAGCTGTCATATCCACATGTAAGCAGATATAATACACCAACAGTTTCACAGTTTATGAAATGTGTTGCCTCGACTGTGGTACTATTGGGTAGATCAATCATTCTGTCTTGTTTATTGTACTGGCAATAAGAACAATTGCCACACTTGAAGGTGCCACTTGGGAGTGATCCGCAAGAATCCTTGCCTTTGTTTTGTTTTTTTAACCAAGGGAACCCCCAGATCCCCCCCCCATGTGAATTTGTAACAGGGTACACAAAAAAGTGTAACAAATTGTAAAAAAACACAGTAGACAGATTGGGACAAGTCCTTGATTTAATCATTTTCTTTAATTCCAGCGATGTAATCCCTTCTCGGAAAAAAAAATGCTGACACCATCTGCCTCCACGATCCACCGAATGACACTACACCCACCGTGACAGCTCTTAAATAGCTGAGGGTGGGACCACCAATCATGTGCGTGGGTGAACCCACCCCCTCTGATGCAACGGTGAAACGCCACAGGGTTATCCAGTGTCATATACGGGTGACCCTGCCCCCCTCTGACGCAACGGGAAACCCCCTTTTACGCAACAGGGAAATGCTGCGGGGTTACCCAGTGACATGTACAGGTGACCCCGCCCCCCTCTGATGCAACGGGAAACATCCTCCCCATGTTGAGGGCATGTGGCCTGGTACGGTTCAGGAGGAGGGCGCTCTCTCGTTCCCCCTATTTTCCTGTGGCCTGCCAGGCAGCATGCTCGCATAAGGGTCTGGTATGGATTTTTGGGGAGTATCCCACACCATTTTTTTATTTTGGCGTGGGGTTCTCCTTAAAATCCATACCAGACCTGAAGGGTCGGTGGGGTAGGAGTGCCTGTGATGTTCTCTGTAGCAGGAGGACACTTGTAGCAGCCAGCAGTAGTAGTGGAACTGTGGTAGGTGGCTGTGGATGCAGACACTTGTGGATGCAGGGATGATGTGGATGCAGGAAGGTTGTTGGTGCCGGGTACCGCAGAAGCAGGTACGTGGAGGCTGAAGCAAAGTGCAGGGTGAGAAAAACCGGGTCAGATACAGAGGAATCAAGGTACATCAGAGGTAACACTTAAGAATGGTCAAGTTCAGGCAGAGGTTTGGCAACAGGGAAATCCGGATGTAAGACAGAGGATGGGTCAAGCAAGCCGAGGTCAGGAATGGAGAGAATCAGAGTAGTTAGGAAGCCCGGTAATGATCAGATCAAGGAAAGGCACTGGGAACCCTAGTCCATCTGCCATCCTTATATACTACAAATGGGCGCCAATGCTAATGGGTAGCATGCACACGTTAGTGCACTTGCGTGCACACATGTGTGCATGCACATAGGTGTTTGCTTGAGCCCATGGATCTGCCTGTCAGGAGGGACATCATTGGGATTGTGCCCACGCATTCCCAATGGCCTCTGTCTCTGCACATCTGCTCTACTATGCCCTGACAGTTTCTGTGGTTCCAGGAGTGCAGTTGTTTGCAGGTAAGGGCTGGGGGCCACTACCCATTGTAGCTGCAGAGGCAGTGCCTGGGGTTATAAATGTGCTGTGATGGTTTGCCGCTGTGACAGAAATTAGACTCCCTGTATGCCAGACTACTGCGACCCATTTAGAAAAAAGGGGGACCCTTGTGAGGGGTCCAAGGGGCTAAAGTAGGCAGTGAGGTGGTGATAGAATGTCCTGTTCTATTGGATTGATGTGACCAATAACAGCTATTACAGTAGTAAACATAGGCTTCATGAATGTCCACAGCAATCACATGGTACAGGACCCATGACATTGGCCCTGTAGTCCGATCTGTGATCAGGTGTGTGCAAGGGACACATTCATCACAAATCACACTCCTGCACATCCCCAAGGATGTGCACAAGGCATGCAAGTGGGAGAATCTACAGGTATCTCCTTCTGAATTGATGCTTATCCTGCCCAACTGTTTATATATAGTGGCCAGGTGGGAAGTGCTATAACTCACTATAACTAATATATTTTTATCAGTAATACTTCACTGATATCAATGTTTATATATCATATCTGAACACATACAATACCATGCACGTATTACAGTAAGTACTTTAAGCCGGAGATATAGAAATCAAAATATATATCTATCATCTCTGTACACTAGAATAAAAACAGGAATACGTTTTATTTCACCTCCACCATTCACTTCTATCCCCACTGTCACTTTCCTCTGAATTGTGTATGTGGCATTGTGTGTGGCTTTTTTATAGAATGTTTGGTTTCTCCAATGGACATCAAAAGCAGATACGTTAAATTTATGGACATACAATATCTATGAACTAACTTATTTTGTGTACTGTAAAAAAAGGTGAAAAAAGACACAAGGTTTACTTTATTAAGCTAACACACCAGGAAAGGATCCATATTTTTAAAAAAATTGAATAATAATTTTTAGCTTAGTCCAATTAGATTTGAAAATTACAGTCACATGGCTAAATTAAAAATGTGTATCCTTGTATTAATTCCTTGTGAATTGAGCCTGTTGTATATAGTAACTTAGAACAACCAATCAGAATCACCATTTAACAATCTGACTCAGATAAACATTAGCTGGCATGGCGTTTATGTACAGTATAGTTCTAAACTGCTGACAGACAGACTATGCTTGATTTCAGTTGGTTACAGTACAGCACTACTCTTTGTACTGTGGTATTAATTAAAGCCCATGTGTTTATAATTTCCTGTAAAGGACAGGTATGAAAGCTTATTAAAAAGTATTGAGCACTAGATATATCTTGAGTGTCAGGAGTTATTACAAATGATGATCTCTTTCAAGTTCATACTGCAGCTAGTGCGTAAGACATTCCTGTTTTTGGAAGTGCCGTCCATGTTCAACCTTAGAAGACATACCAAGAAGAGTGTTTCTTCTACAATTCAGATAGAGATAATTACTTTTTCAAAATATTTCTTATTAAAATGCCCTTGTTCTAAAAGATTTTTCCACACAGAATAATTCACTGTGAATTAAGTAAAAGTGTCAAGGAGGACTCAGTGTACAGCTATACTCTCATTTTGTGACAGTCATTAATGTAATAATTAATCTCTGTCATTTAACTGTATTACATTTTGTAAGGAGGAAATTGAAGATAGATCTATTTCAGACTAATTCATATTGCACTTTAGTACGTGAGAGCAGGGTGAATCAAATGTCATTTCTTCCCTCAGTAAATTTCATTCTGTCACTTCATAATGAACAAGATGTTTTTTTTGGGGGGGGGGGGGTGTCTTCAGCAACTAAAAACATGCTTATTAGGGAATCTTATTTACAAAATGCAGAATTTCATATTCACAGAGTTATTCAAACTATAGCATTTCTTTCATGTAGTCAAAATACAAACATACAGTACATTTCACAGGTATCTTGAGTAGGGTATTACAATGTATGTAAATGTACCCTTCATACTGAATAAAAAATACAATGACACAATTATTCATCAAATTGTTTTTTTTCTTTATTTTACAACTTGGTTAAGTTCATCTTTTCAAAATTAAATAACAAATGCACTTATTTTGCAGATAAAAAAGGTGCATTTATCCTTTTTTTCCCTAAAAAGCTTGCAGAGCATTGCACCCCCGATCAGCACATCGCGGGTGCAATGCCAGGCTTTTGCAGACTCTCAAGATAGCTGTCTGCCTGTACCTCCGATATGGGTGTGCAGTTACTTGAGAGCAGGACAATCAGGGTAGCCCTTGCAGTTCAATGAGAACTACAAGCCATCAGCTGCAATGGATGATGGTACATGTAGTCTATTAATTCACAGGAAACTGTGAATGAATGGCACAGCTATGTGGATGGAGCCCATCCACAGCCATGTGACAGGGTGTGCAGGGAGAAGATCCCCGCTTGCTGTCACAGGGAAAGGAGATTGGGGGGAATGGGGGTGCATGCTAAATATGTTACATGTTACACATTAAATACAGGTGTAACAAGTTAAGAAAATGACTGGCTGTTGTTGATGCATGTGTTATCTTTTTTGTGTCTCGGGCCCCGTACACACGGTCGGACAAAACCGATGAGAATGGACCGAGGTTCAGTTTCATCGGTCCAAACCGACCGTGTGTATAGCCCATCGGTCTGTTTTTCTTCGCTACAAAATTTTAAAACATGCTTCAAAACCGAACACGATGGACCGCTGCCCGATCGGTCCAAACAGATGGTTAGTACAGGAAAGCATCGGTTCAAAACCCGCGCATGCTCAGAATCAAGTCGACGCATGCTTGGAAGCATTGAACTTCGTTTTATTCAGCACGTTGTGTGTTTGACGTCACCGCGTTCTGACTCAATTGGTTTTTGGAACGATGGTGTGTACGCACATCAGACCATCAGGCCACTTCAGCGGTGAACCGATATATCATTGTCAGTTTACAGGGGGAGGGTAGAAACTGTCAGGATCAGCCAAGTTTTTCAGATACTACAGGGGGCCAAATGACACAGCACAAGCACTGTGTTGTATAACATACTTTAAAGGAGAAGGACCCATCTTTTTTTTTTGGGGGGGGGGGGTTAACAAAGGCTAGAACTAAAAAAGTAACATTTAGAATGTTAATTGTGTCTAGACAGTACCCTGAAAAAAATTATTTTGTCTTGAATTTTTCATGAAACAATTGTATAGTGCACATTATGTTCCTGTAGCCATTCTTCCAACTCTATGCATTTTCTGTGGAGTAGAATATGTTTGATGGATAATATATAGTTTAATTAATTTATTAACGATAACAGGGGACACTCCCATATGTGAAGAACATATCCGATCCCATCTCTCCTCTGACATATCGAGGAGTTCCTCCTTCCATCTATCTTTTATTTTAAGTGAGATGCCACTTAACTTAGCCCTTAACAGCTGAGAATATAAAACAGATTGTTTTGGTCCTTGTGAGCGTAATATACCTATTAAGGGATATTTTGATATTTTAGGGTCTTCATGTCCAAACTGTGCCTGGATCATACATCTCAGCTGTAAATACTTATAAACAAACTTCTGAGGAATATAATATTGTTGACTTAAAATTTCAAATCATTTCCGATTTTTATGGTCATATATCTTTTTTAATATAATATAATATATCCTTTTCTCCTCCAGAATACACCATCCAAAGACATATGCAAATGTTCTATGGAGCAATTATTCCACAGAGGGGTCTCCATACTGCTTTGGCCAGTCTTACTATAGACATTTTTATCCTGGGCAAGCAACCAGTTTTAGCCTCGAAACCCAATCAACTTCTACCTGTAGTATCTCCAGTAGATGTATCTCCATCTGATTTCTTTGATCTTGAGTCACCCATGTCTTTAGGTGTTTTAATTTTCCTGCCAGATAATATAAATAAATATCTGGAAGGGCAAGTCCAGCTCCCGTCTTTGGCATTTGTAGTGTTGTTACTTTCAATTTGAATCTACCCTCTGCCCATTTAAATCTTATAAATATAAGAATGTATTTTTTGATACACAAGGCTTTTAATGGAGAGTGGGCAGCGACCGTAGAAGGCTGCACCCAGTGTCGGAGAAGTAAGGGGAGGTATGCATGTAGCGCGACACAATACTTTTCAACGCACATATCCTTTTTGTTTCTGGGGAAAATAAAATCCATATTTATGTTGATTACTATATTTACTACTATATTTTGTGAACTCATTTTGCCTTCATGCATAAGCAAATCAGTTTAACTACCTATAGTGTTTTGTAGAAAGTGAAATACTGTATAATGCAGATTACATCACTATTTGTCTAGCTTTCTCAAAGTGAAAAGATCAAAAAATATTTAGCTGTTCTGTTATTATTACTGAGGGTAACAAATACAGATTTTTGTATTACCCCATTCTGGTGAAAGTATTTCCTCTCCAAAATAAGAACTTTATTATCTTACAATCTCTGTCATGTAAAAAAAAATCCATATTTATGTTGATTACTATATTTATTACTATATTTTATGAAGGCATATATTCAGTAGAGAGTGAGCCCCCACAGAAGCAGCATAAATTGTTACTAAGGTATGGAGATTTGATGCTGGATCAATTTTGGGTGGATTCAGTTATTGGTAGCCAACATAATCTACCCCATATCTACCCCATAAAAAAATCATTTTATTAACAGCAAAAAGCAGAGAGAAAAACAGAGTTACACACAGTAACCAATAAGCTGTCAGCTTTCTTTGTTCTGACTGAATAATTTATCATTGCTGTACATAACCTATTGCTATACGCTTTCTCTCATTGAGCCTGTAAATGACTTAGCTCTACATCACTTCATAAAATAATATATATATATATATATATATATATATATATATATATATATATATATATATATATATATATATATATTTCTGTTTGTTATTTTATTTTCATCAATTTAGCAAAACATGAATAGAATATTATTCACCAGGGCAGCGAGTTTACCAAGTATATGTAGCATAATTGAATACATACAACTTTAGTGGTACATTGACAGTGTATATAAAGTTGAATGTAATGTGATGGCATGTAGTCTGCTGGGGTTATGCCCATATTAAAATAAATAAAAGTCTATCAAATTCATGTAGCTTCACTACTTGTCTAGCTAACATCAACATGCATATAAATTGTAACTGACTTTCAATTATACTAACTTAACACTGTCTTCTGTTTTACCTTAGAAACAAATCAGCTACATAGTGTTAATGTTTCTCATTCCTGTTTCAGGCAATGAACAGTCTAGTAGATCATTGACTTTCTACACTTGAGTATTGTATGATTATTGTAGTGTGAAAATGAAATGAAACCTAGAAAACAATTGTGTTTTTCCCCAAAGTATATTCTCCATGCTACAGATGTGATTTTATGGAGGTTGGATTTTTTTTCTTCTGTCTTGTTCATGTTTCACAAAGTCAGCATATTGATTCTCAATTTAAATGCAGGGACATAGTGCTAAAATTGTGTAGTTTTGAGTGTTTATGTAGACTTCACTAGCACTGCCCTGCTTAATAAATGAAAGTGCCTTAGGGTCCATTAAATAAAAACTCCATGTACTTTTGGTTAGGCATTTAAATGCTTTGGTCTCTATGTTCCATTTGTCGGTTATTGGAATCTTGTTATCCTTTCACACTGGACAATACAACAGCGTGTATGTTTCTTCCCTCTTTCTTCAAATCAAAGATCAAAGGCTACATTTGTAAAGCAAATAGTTGGAGAGCTACAGTCGGGTTTGATGAAAACCCACTTCAGCCTCTTGGGAGATATTACCTTCCTCATTATTCCACTGATTGGCCTTATTTCATCCAAGGATTACTGCACATTCTCCTGACGGCTGATGAGCGGCTTCATGAATATACAAAATAATCCAGCGGCACTGGGCCAGCACTGATTATTATTGTGAAACTCAGAGGAGCTGCTTCAGATGAGCTGCTGGAGACTGCTGAACTCTTCCTTGCCATTCTCCATCTGATTTTACCACAAGGAACCTTATTAGACAATTTGTCACATCTGTAAGAAAAAAAGAAAAAAGAAGAAATAAAGCAGAGATAGTAGAAAGAGAATGCATCTAGTTAAAAATGATCAGGGAATTCTGGGTACCAGATGTTTTTTGCTTAATTTTGCAAAATGACTTTTATTAGATTACACTAAGTACTTACTAACTACAGTTAAAGTGCTTTTCATGGAGCCTGATGGGAATTCTGTCCTAAATAGCCTTTTATTTTTCACAACACTCTGTTTCGGTGTCTTTTTATACATGTTATTTAGAATACATTCTATGTTACTGGTAACATTTTATGAGTATGCTTTAAACAAAGAAACCATTAGATACTAGGGTATCCGCCTTTTCAACATCTTCCAAAACAGGATTGACCAGCTGGCAGCTCAAGCTACTCAAACAGGAATATTTTGTTAGGTAATCCAACTACAATAACACCTTGAAAACTGCAATAACTATTCCAACTATTTGGATATCTTTGCATTGGAGTCAGTCGCATGAGCTTTTAGGGTTTTGTGACCACAGGTTACTGAAGCTTAGATGGTCAGACCAAATTTGAAATGTCAGTTTGCATCAATACATTTTTGACCAATATGGTAGTTTGTTAAAAGGGCCTGGAAACTAGGTGCGCAGGTGAGCATTCCTAGTTCTCTGCTGCAATGTTAATTAGTTTTCTCAAGGCACAGAACACAAGCATGATGACTTAACGTGTATTGCAATTACAGAGCAGTTACAGGACAAGTGTATATTAAGTAAAGACTAGGCTCACACTACCCTTCACAGTAAAATGTATTAATGCAACATTTTATTATGCAGGCTAGTGTCAACTCCTACAGGGGACATGCAGCTCATCACATTGCTAACTTGTTTTTTTTACTTTATTTGAAGTGTCATTATGTGTCATCATGACACTTCATTCTGGTCAATGCACAGCAGATATGCTGCATTTTTCTGTACTGCACCACTGTATGTTTGGTAAAAAATAACCAAAACATGAGTATAATATTTAGTCTGTGTGAAAGTACATGGTATATATTTTTAAACTGATCAATCCTGATGTACTGACTGTCTATCTCATTTCTTGATGCCCTAATGCCAAGACAGCACAAATTCCCCTCAAGTGATACATTTTTGGAAGCTAGATAGTCCAAAGTATTTAGTGGAGGCATGGTGAGTTTTTTGAAGTTGTATTTTCTGACCAAGTTTTTTCGAAAAATTAAGAAATTAAATAAAATGTGTATTTATTCTCACAAAGTTGTCATTTTACCAAGTTATTTCTTACACATAGCATAGGCATATATATAATTACACCCCAAAACTCATGCTATTCCTCTCAAGTGTGGGGATACCACATGTGTGAGGCCTCGTACACACGACCGGGTTTCTTGTAAAAAAACAGAGATTCCTGTTCGTGTATACAAGGCGTTCAGGTATCTCGTCTGGAAATCAGGCAAGAATCTCAACGAGAAAAAAGAGAACCTGATCTCTTTTTTCTCGTCGACACCAGCTGTGATTGGTTGCACTATTATCACTTGTTCATACATGAGGTTGGGGGGGGGGTGGTAAAACCTTGTAGTTGGGCTGCACTTTTACTGACCCTCAACTGCTACCCCCTTTAGCTCCAGAGGCAGTGCCTGGGAGCGTAACCTCCCATGGCAGTGATGCTTTGCTTCACAGCTGTGGCAGGAATTGTATCCCCTGTGCAACTACTGTTTTAAGTGAATAGGGGTGCTTTCACATTGCCCAAGGGGTTTAAAACAGGTGGTGAGAAAGAGATACAATGTGTCCTCACTGCCTGTCAAATGCTCTCTGAAGAGCCATTCAAACACGGATGGCTCTTCAGAGAGCATTGCACTTGGGAACAAGTTCTTATGGTGACACTATGACTGCCACGACAGTGATCAGGGACACTGTAATTGGTGTGGTGGTGATAAGGGGCACTGAGACTGGTGTGGTAGTGATTAATGACAATGGGCTCCATTCACAGAACCATATCGCATTTGGTATTTAGGTGTTTTCCCAAATGCCACATCCGATCTTGAAAGTGTCAAAACACTGTCAATGTAAAAATGTCAAAACACTCTTTTACTATAGTAAATACTGCATAAAATCAATTCACAACAAAAAATGCATGCAGTAAATTAGTAGTGGTCCCGGCATCATTTATGGAACCGGCAGCCAACAGCATCCTTAACAAGCAGTAAACAACCTGTCTTTTTTTGCACTACACATTTTTTTTGGTGCATGAGTAGGAGTAATATGTACCCCATACTCACTCACATGGGGGGGGGGCAGGATCTGTGGCTTCCATATTATGATAATCCCCCTGCCCACAGACCTCCACAAACACCAGTCAGGCTTGTGGGGAAGAGGCCCTTGTCCCCATCAACGTGGGGACATGGTGCTTTGGGGGGAGAGCCCCCCTGCCAAAGCACCCCCTATGCTGTGGGCATGTAGCCTGGTATGGTTCAGGAGGGGTGCGCTCATTCATCACCTCCCTTTCCTGACCTGCCAGGCTGCATGTTCAGATAAGGGCCTGGTATGGATTTGGGGGGGGTGACCCCAAACTATTTTCAAAAAATATTTTGGTGTGGGCGTTCCCTTTAAAATCCATTCCAGACCTGAAGGGCCTGGTATGGATTTGGGGGTGGACCCCATGGTATTTTTTCCCTGATTTTTGAATTGCTGCCAATTGTTTTTCTACTTTCAGCTGTCAGTAAAAACTCCACTGACAGCCGATGGCTCATCAGTTGTTAAGGACACGGCAGTCCCCGGCTCCTTGACAACCATGACCGTTACTGTGTAAATGACTGCAGGCTTTCACTACCAAAATACCGTATGACTTCATAAAATAACTTATGCTGTATTTTTTGTGTTTTTTAGTAAATGTTAAAAAACGTTAAACGCTATGCGGTATCTTACCACATATAGGGATGCAGTAAGGTACTGCTTTGTGAATGGAGCTAAATATGACTTGTGTTGTAATTTTATATGCCATTTTTTTCCCCTACAGTACCTGTTGCCGAGAATGTATTTCCAGCACGACAGCATCGCGCTGATTCTCTGCAACAGGGTGCCGACATCTCACACTCGCTGGACTAGACAAAGCACATTCCAGCGAGCGCGTCATAGGTAGGTACCACGTGGGTAGGTACCGAAGCATGATGGGACTGTGACATCATAAGAGGCCTATATAAATCGGTGCGAACCGCGCACCCGGCCATTACAGCGGGAAGAAGTGGAGTGTCAACATCGGAAGAAGGCAGAAGAAGGCAGAAGAAGAGTGGGCTGGCCGCCGCTAGTAATTGAGCTAACACGAAGATAGTGGCGGCCAGCCCTAAAGAAGAAGGCACCGGAGAGCGAGCGGGAGAAGAACCGGGGAGCGCCGAGATGACAGCGGAGAAGACCCCGGAGAGTGGAGAAGATCCCCGGAGAGCGGAGAAGACCCCCAGAGAGCAGAGAAGACCCCCGGAGAGCGGAAGAAGAAGGCCCCCCTGGTAAAAGAGCTAAAGAAGAGAGGGGGCCCCCCCCGTCGCTGACTAATAAATGACTTTAAAAACCCTGTGTCGTTTTTTTTATTTTCTTTTACACTTTGCCTCCAGGTGAATGGGTAGGGGTACGATGTACCCCATATTCATTCACCTAGGGTGGGGGGCTGGTATCTGGGGGCCCCCTTATTAAAGGGGGCTTACAGATTCCGATAAGCCCCCCGCCCGCAGACCCCAACAACAGGGTTGTTGGGAAGGGGCCCTGTCCTTATCAACATGGGGACAGGGTGCTCTGGGGTGGGGGTTTTTCATGAAAGTGAAGTTACCCTTTAAGGATGCATTATTTAAACATGGATTTATAAATTATATACATTTATTTTATATAAGTTTTGAACACCAAATGGATTTTGAAGGGGGCGGGTCCCACACATTAATTTTTTATTTTATTTTTTTGCTTTTATCCTTGATGAGAGTCTGGTACAGATTTTAAGAGGAATTCTGTAAAAAAATAAGTGTGATTCCTCCCAAAACCTATACCAGCCCCTTATCCAAGCATGCAGCTAAATCTGAAGAGGCTGGTATGGATTTTGGGGAAATTCCCACACAATTTTTGCTTGTTGCATGTAGTTTCCTCTTAAAATCCATGCCAGATGTGAAGGGTCTGGCATGGATTTGCTCTAGGATGTACCACAGCAAAAGTGATATTTACAAGAAAATAAAGACAAACACTTTACCAATTACTTTTCATTGTTGTATTTTTTTGGTTAAAAATGGCATAGGGAACCCCAAAGGTCCCAAAAAAGTATTTATCAGACCCTTATGGGGGTTTCATGTAATTTTAATACAAAGAAAAACAAGCTGGCAGGGAGCTGTCATTTATTGGCATTTAAACAGCACTTTTTTTGTACAGATGCACCACCTCACAGGCAGGTTTAGGGCACCTCCATGCAAGTTATTTAAAAGAATTTGGCATTTCTAATGTTTCACGTTAATCATTATTAAAGTCGCTGCTCCCTGAGGAATTTAAAAAATTGCATTAGTGCATGTCCTCTAGGACAGTACCCCCCCCCCCCCCCCCTGCAATTTTGTTTGACAATTTTAAGCCTAATAGCCAAGAACATGTAGATTATTGATCACTCTTGGAGAGACACCATTCTGCTTTAATCCATAAATTAATACTGGAGTTATTTCACTCCAGTTTAGCCAGTTTAGTCATTTTTGGGGGGAAGATACAGCAGCACATACATTATTTATGTTAATGGTGTGTATTCTATCCCCTGCAGGCTGATGCATCTTGTAAAAATCCCCTAATAATGCCAACTTCACAGCCAATAGATATTGCCCAGAGTGGAAAACTTCCTGGGATGCTATATATGTTAACAGCAGCTGTTGCTACTGTGGTGAGTTGGGTGGTTTGCCTCCCCCTTCTGCCTTCACCTCCAGACAGAGACCCCATACTACTATTCTCCCACAATGCATCATGTTCTGTGAATGGAGGAGTGAATGAATAACATGATTTGCATTGCCCATGTGTGGCATTGTGGGAGAACAGTAATATGAGATCTCTGAATAGTGGACAGTGCAGAAGCCTTCAGGAGATTGGTTACACACCATTACATTCAACTATTTGCTTTAAGCACTTTGACTAGGTCATATTTTGAACAGGTGAGATACCACTCAGCTTTTCATACAAAATAAACATTGAAAATGTGTATTTATTTAACCAAATAAAAGACAGCAAAATATTGTAATGACTCAATGCATAATATTTCAGCAATAGACCAATCCAGCCGTTTAGCCGAAAATCAACAGTGGAGTGTATTTATTTCACTAAATGAAGACAGCAAAATATTGTAGTGACTCAATGCAGTATTTCAGCACCTTTACTAGGCTGTATATTGAACAACAGAGACAGCAGCCAGATTTAATCCCAAAGTCAACATTAAAGTGTATTTATTTCACTAACAAAGCCAGAAAAATATTGTAATGACCACATGCTAAAGATTTAAAGATTAACTCCAATTTTAATACCAAGTGGGTTTTAAGCAATGAATCCAAATCGATGCCTTGCAGTGGGAAATGTGGGAAGAGAATAAAGGTTTATGGTAAAAAATGTTTTGTAGTGATATATAAGTGCAGCGTTACAACTGACACAAAATAAAGAAACAACAATTAAATTAAAATTTCCACCTTAAATTCATAAACACCATGTGGCCTTCACCAAACACTCTGAGGCTTATCAGAGATTGTATAACTCTCAGCTGAGAAGTCAACACTTGTCATTATAGCATTCAATCCCCATATAGCTTGATATGTCACATAGCAATTTCTTTCTCCATCCCAATCACCATATAAACATGTAACATGAAAGAGAATCAAAACTGCATCCAATTATGTAAATCTGGCAATTATATTTTTTACAATTCGGTTAGAAACACTTACATCCACGCTTGAGTAAAAACTGCATTGAAACTACAACATCCAAAAATCCTTAGCGATGTGCATTGACATTGTGGCTTCCCGCTCCACCCAATGCGTTTCATCAGAAATAACATCATCAGGGGCATATAAGTATATATTTTATAGGAGTAGGACCAAATAGCAATGTTATTGCACCTGAGCAGTACCCTGAAAAGTGTACCTTTTTGTCTATAGCCTAATCGCTGTATCTGCAGAGTTAGGCCAACCAAAGTACTGATGCTCAATGGCATGAAGAAACAAAGGTCTGCCGTTATCTAGATGGCTACCTCCACACATAGACATAGAAAGCAACATGGCTGATTGGATTGGATTGGAATAAATACTTATAGAGCGCCGAATGCGAGTTGTGAAACTCGCGTCTAAGCGCTTACCAAGATACCAAGCGCTTACCAAGATAAGTCAGCAATAGGGAAAAGAGCAGGAAGCTTACAAACAATGTTGGTGACTAATGCTATGCTTTCTGCTTGTTTTTTTTGGGTTTAGCGGCCACAGTTATTTGCTCAGCCTAAAGCTTGGTTTATATATTTACCTTACCATCCTATTTTGGCAATTGATTGTTACTAACGAGCTTTCTTTTAGCCCCCGGATTATACTTTTACTGTTGGATGAAATTTAGTTGGACATAGAACATTAAAGCGGGGGTTCACCCTTAGAGGGCACTTTTCCCCCTTAGATTCCTGCTCGTTATTACTAGGGGAATCGGCTATTTATTTTAAAATATGTGCAGTACTTACCCGTTTACGAGACGCATCCTCTCCGTCGCTTCCGGGTATGGGCTTCGGGAATGGGCGTTCCTTCTTGATTGACAGGCTTCCGAGAGGCTTCCGACGGTCGCATCCATCGCGTCACGATTTTCCGAAAGAAGCCGAACGTCGGTGCGCAGGCGCAGTATAGAGCCGCACCGACGTTCGGCTTCTTTCGGCTACGAGTGACGCGATGGATGCGACCGTCGGAAGCCTCTCGGAAGAATGTCAATCAAGAAGGAACGCCCGCTCCCGAAGACCCATACCCGGAAGCGACGGAAGAAGATGCAGCTCGAAAACGGGTAAGTACTGCTCAGATTTTAATATAAATAGCCGATTCCCCTAGACCGAACGAGCAGGAAGCTAAGGGGAGATTTTTTTTTTTTTTAAAAATGGGTGAACTCCCGCTTTAAGCAACACTAGTTGAGAAAGAAAAAAACAAGTCAGTACCTACTAAAACATGTATTGCAGTTATATTGAGTTCCTTAAACAGTATAAATACATCTACAAAGGTTATTCATGTCCTTTAGATATAAGCCAGCACTTATGATATACCTTCTTTATAAACTCAGTTCTCCACAAAAACCTTTTGGAACTAGCCTACATTCTTCTTCTCACATGGAAAAGTGTTCTAATAAATTCTCACTTTTGCAATTTGCACATTTTAAAGCTTGGTGATGCCCTGTCTAACCCCTTTGCCCTATGCATTGACCTACTAGTCGTATTATGATAAGCCCCTTTCCTCATAACCACTTAGGCCTCGTACACACGATCAGTCCATCCGATGAGAACGGTCCGAAGGACCGTTCTCATTGGTTAACCGATGAAGCTGATTGATGGTCTGTCGCGCCTACACACCATCGGTTAATTAATCGATCGTGTCAGAACGAGGTGACGTAAAACACAACGATCGGTTTTGACCTATCGGTTAGGCGTCCATCCGTTCAATCTTAAAGCAAGTTCCTATTTTTTGGACCGAAGGTTAACTAACCGATGGGGCCCACACACGATCGGTTTGGACCGATGAAAACGGTCCATCAGACCATTCTCATCGGATGGACCGATCGTGTGTACGCGGCCTTAGAATATTTCATTAGTTTGCAGACCTTCTAAAAAAGATGACTGGAATTTTATTTAGCATTCTAAACAATTACAGTTGTTCTCATAAGTTTACATACCCTGGCAGAATTTATGATTTCTTGGCCATTTTTCAGAGAATATGATATCACAGAAACTTTTCTTTCACTCATGGTTAGTGTTTGGCTGAAGCAATTTATTATCAATCAACTGTGTTTACTCTTTTTAAATCAAAATGGCAACAGAAACTAGCCAAATTACCCTGATCAAAAGTTTATATGCCCTGAATATTTTGGCCTGATAACATGCACACAAGTTAACACAAAGGGGCCAAGAATTCATAAATTCGACCATGGTATGCAAACTTATGAGCACAACTGTATATTTTCTTAATATGTAAGTCCCTGTAATACATCTTATACAGAGTTAATTTACTTTGTTCCCTCCCACCCCAACCCATTCTCCCCAGATTGTATCTAAAAAATATTTTGTCACTTTTTCTCTCTTAACCAAATTAGAATTGTTACTGTTAAATAGTTCCTATTGATAAATCATTAAATCATATTTCAGTTGATTTTTTTTTACCTTACATTCTTAAATAGCTTGCCTAACTGGTGTCACTGTGACTTGAGACCCATTGTTAAAAAAGGATGTTAGAGATTTTATACCACTGACAATATTTTTTTCTTCTTCTTGCAGCAAGCTGATGATAAACTAACCAGCACTTCATTTTAAATAAGACTTCAGCAGTGAACTAGCCCAGCACAGTAATTTAATGAATCTACATTTCATGAGTGAAGTGATAAAGATGAAACATTTTAAAATAACGAAAAGGTAGATACACCAAAGAAAAAATCTGATGAAACATTAAATGAATGTAGTGTAGCACATTATGTCTGCTTCTGCACATCCAAAAAGCGCAATGAACTAAAACATTGCATTAAGCCATGAATAGAGCTAAAAATTAAATTGTCTTGACGAAATCTGTAGTAGAGGTTTATGAAGTAAGGAAGCTGATTTGGACATTTAATCTCATTCTTTTTACCTTGTAAATGTACATTTTAAAACAACTAAAAGGATGTACCAAAAAGTGAAGAAATTATTCTGTCCCCATACATCGAACTCTCCTAGCTGCAAATATTCGAGTATTTGAAAGTGATTTAAATTGCTTTAATTGCATACATTTTTAGTGCAAATTGGGAGAATGCTAAAGGCTGAGTTCTTTGAAAGGAAGCTTAAAACCCAATAGGGAAGACAGTTTCATAAATGTAATGCAGCCTAACTAATCAATAAACAGAGACAAGCAGTTCATAGACTAATGCATATAGATGGTGATTATAAATGAGACGCTTGCCAGAAAATATATTTCCAAGCACAAGTGCTATTATTTTAAGTTGTCCATTTAATATAGTGTATCCTCAAAACTGTGTAATTGGTCACCATACATCTTTAAAAACAACTGGATGCTTGTTATTTATTAAAAGATTTAACATACATATTGTACAAGTGAATGCATCACAGCTACTTACATCAGTACTGTGGACCTGAATGTAAATGGTAGTAAAACACATGCATAAGCATAACAATTCCTTGATAAGTAAAAAACAATATTTCAGCTCAATTCTCCTTTTGGTACAAAAATAGGAAGTGGTAATAATTTCCTGCTAGTAGCATCAGAGATTATGTAGAGTGCTGCTGCTTTTTTCAGAATTGTGTCAGAAGTGATGACCTTTAACTATGTTCTGTTTAAGGAAGACAAAGAGGGTTCCCCATGTCAGGACAGTGGGAGGAGTCATACTTTATGCCCCAGTAGCCAATTCTGCATCAAAATGAAAGAACTGCATCCTGTTCCAAATTATTATGCCAATTATATTCTTCTCATTTACCTCAATAATTGATGTAAACAACAGTCAGCATAATTCTCATGTTATCAACTATTAGGAGTACAATTCAAATTTTATTGAACAAACCTCCTAATGATAACAGGTTTTTTTTGTAAATAAAAAACTTACAATGCACTGTTCAAAATTATTACACACAGTAAGTTTCAAAACACTTTATAGGTTGTAAAGAACTGAATATTCTCAGTTGTTGTGTTTGCAGCATATTTACTGAAATCAAAAGCTATTTCAATCAAACTTTGAACAACATTTTAAACAGGTAACGTTACATTTTAACATAGGACCCCTTATTTGATAGAAGCTTCACAAGTCTTGCATCCATTGAACTTGTGAGTTTTTGGACAATGTCTGCTTAAATTTGTTTGCAAGATGTCAGAATAGTCTCCCAGAGCTGCTGTTTGGATGTAAACTGCCTCCCAACCTCATAGATCTTTTGCTTGAGGATGCTCCAAAGGTTCTCAATAGGATTGAGGTCAGGGGAGGATGGAGGCCACACCATGAATTTCTCACCTTTTATCCCCATAGGAGACATTGATGCAGAGGTATTCTTTGCAGCATGAGATGGTGCATTGTCATGCATGAAGATGATTTTATTACGGAAAGCATAGTTCTTCCTTTTGTACCAGGGAAGGAAGTGGTCAGTCAGGAACTCCACATACTTTGAAGAGGTCATCTTTACACTTTTGGGGGCCCTAAAGGGGCCGACGAGTTCTCTTCCCATGATTCTGGCCCAAAACATGACTCCACCACCGCCTTGCTGATGTCGCAGCCTGGTTGGAACAGGGTGGCCATCCACCAACCATCCACTACTCCATTCATCTGGACCATCCAGGGTTGCACTGCACTCATCAGTGAACAGGACTGTTTGACAATTAGTCTTCATGTATTTTTCTGCCCAATACCACCGTTTCTGCTTGTGAGCATTGGTTAGTAGTGGCCAAATGGAAGGTTTATGCACAGTTGCAAGACTCTGGAAGACTCTACACCTTGATGTCCGTGGGACTCCAGAGGCACCAGCAGCTTCAAATATCTGTTTGCTGCTATGTAATGGTGTGTTAGCCCCTGCTCTCTTGATCCGATGCATGGATCTGGCAGAATTCTTCCTCAATGTGCCTTTATCTGCACGAAACCCATCTGTGCTCTGAATCAACCACAAATCTCTTAATAGTGCGATGATCACATTTTTGGTGAAATATCTAATGTTTTCATACCTCGTCCAAGGCAGCAGAGAGATCCTTTTTTTCCCCATATTGCTTGAAAATGGTGCTCTGCTTAATAATGTGGAACACCCTCATTTAGTAGTTTGTCCTTTAATTGGGCTCACCTGGCAATCTAGTTATCACAGGTGTCCGAGATTGTTTTCAGTGATCAAAACAGCCCTGAGACACAATGCCATCCATGAGTTAAACTGAAAAACAAAATATTTAATCTTTGTGACACTGAAATAGAATTTGCATAATAATTTGGAACAGAGTATAGTGCTTCAAGATCAGAAAACTAGTGAAGGGCATCTGCAGGCAATAAATGCTGCAGGGATAGATGTCTGGCAAAATCTCTCTTTTAAGTGGAGTGCGCTTGCACTGCAAGGGTTAACTGCTATTTTCCTCTAGGGGAGAGTAAAAATTCTATTTACCTACTCCACCTTCCATTTATTGTACAAATATATATCGGGATGTTCTAGAGGAAGATAGACTTACATTGGAAATTCCGAAATGTTACATTAATTATTAAAAACATTATATATTGAAGAGAAAGATAGACTGATACTGTCCGCCATGGAGTTCGGAGTCCTCCAGATCAACTGGTGGTAACAGATAAGCGGTTCATCCAACGGGTTACAAATATTTAAACAATCTTCATCAGGGATTTTTTGTATCGCCATCTATAATAAATCAAAAAATTCATTCAGTTCAAAAACATTTTGATATATTGATATTTGATATTTTGATTTTAAATTATATTCCATACACCACGAGATAATCCCTAGGTTTATATAGAAAACAACTTACTTCTCAATTCATAAATTCTCAAATAGCAGGTGCATTCCCCATGGTCTCAGAAAGGAGGCTCTCAGAAAAAACATGTAGCATGCCTCTTTATCTTCTATAGGACGGCCGGATAAAAATAATTCAAGAAAATGGCAATTGAAGATAAATATTGCAGGTGCTGTATAAATGCAAATTGACAGTCAAAAAAACGGGTACTAGATTCCCAATGGTCACCCACTTCCCACTTCCAAAAAAGGAAGGAGAGGGGAGAGAAAGTCCAGAGAAACTTACCCTAGCAAAAGAGAGGATTCAGGTAGCCTGAGTCACCAAACAGCGTTCCGCCGTCATATAGCTCCTTCAGCTATCAAGCTGAGGAGGGGAATGGCGCCATTTGCCGCCCCTGGCATCCTCTTAAGCACTGTTCCGAGCCTCTAAATGACGCCTCCCGTCATTGTGATGACGCGGCATTGTGATCACTGCGCGCCGTCAGATTGACGCAGCACGTCCGGTCCCCAAAACTGATATCCGGACGTGATGCAAAAACTAGGTCACATCACTTCCTGTCTCCCGAATGTAAACATCCGGGGCAGAAGAGGAGCGGCCATGATGGTGTAGGTCAATACGATCCTAATGTGGCACGATGCCAAAGCCACATGACTTCCTGGCATCTAGATGATGTACATCCAAGAATGCAAGTGGGCGGCTGTAATGGATGGAAAATAGAGACATCAAAACAGGTGCAAATAAAAGTGAAATTCGCAAATCTGCGTCTTATTCTCTGTGCTAGAATACTCTCCAAATGGGTAAAATATCCAGGAGGGGAGATTATAGTTATAACTAAGGACAAACACCACCGACACCAAATGCCTCTAAGGGTGGAAAACCACTCAATGAGGAACGAGAGGCCCTAATGCATTCTTGAGACTCAAAGGGTCCCCCTGGTGCCGGATAGAAGTATAGGGGCTAGCTAAAGTGAAAAAATACCCCATATCCTAACAAAAAAAGGAAGTGGGGAGAAGAAGGGTATGCTTTTCCTTATCCTGGGAAACATGGAGAATGCCAATCTGCTGTACATACCGAATCAAAACATTATAAGTCTCTCTTCCTCTAGATCATCCCGATTCAAGGATACCTAAATGTAGAAGCGATACAAATATCATATAAATACAAAAATTGCATAAAACCCTATGTATGTATGTATCTTCTTGTCAAAGACATCTCCTCTCAGAATTCAAAAACATTTAAAGGTTCACAATGAGCATGGATACATGTGAGGAAACGATGAGGCCAAGATGGCCTCATATCAGAATAACGATGGAGAACTTCACCCACCAAATTATGGGGATAAAGACTAAAAACAGGAAGCTGAAGTCTCTGATAAGAAAAGGGAATCGAATTGTAATCACTCGTGTAAATCAATCTGAATTGAAACCCTCAAGAAATGGTCTGAAACTTTCCACTTCTTAAGGCCCGGGGGAGTCGTGGCTTTTAGTTATCTAATTCAGCGAATTTCATGCTGGAGTAGAACTTTATTCCAGTCGCCCCCTCCAATAGGTATGTGTAACCTATCCAATACCGTAAAATTAATTTTAGGCATTTTGTAGTTATGCTTCCTGGCAACATGTCTACTCAATGAAAGGTATAAATTGCCTATGCGCATACTGTGCATATGTTTGTCAACTCGCTTGCCCAACTCTAGTCTAGCCTAGTCTTCCCAGCGTAGAAAGCAACGCACTGACACTGCAATAGGTAGACGACACCCTGCGTCCTGCAAGTCGCAAAATGTTTCAGGGTGAACATCTCCCCATTGGGCAGCGTCAGCGAGGTCCTTCTACCGATGACTGTACATTGTGCACTAGATCCACAGGGATAGGTACCCCAGGTTTTAGATGGGTCCTTCTTGTGTTCCCTTTATATTCACTCTGTGCTAACATGCTTCCAATTGATCCTGATTATTTGAAGCCTATTGGAGCCTCTAATCACCTGCTTCAAAAATACACCCCCTCCCCCCATTGGAATCCTGGTCTGGTTTCTTGTATCTACAGTAGATCAGGGGGCCAGATGCATGGTTGGGGGGGGGGCGGCACCTGTGCCCCCCTAATGAACGAGTCGCCACTGATTAGGACCTTAGATTGCTGGCGTATGGGGGAGAAGATGCTGTAGCGACTGGTCTATTAGGGCACAGGAGCAGAGGATCATGAAAGTAAATCTACTTATGCATTTTTCCATACCAACCTAGACCTAAACAAACAGCTAATACTTGCAGTGCAGGTGCATTCAGACCTACATCTACATACACCTGTATTGACTGTAGTGACGCAAAAGCCGATTGGGCATTGGGCCGATAAGCATTTGTTCCTTTAGTTAAGTTGTTCACCTTTCAGATCTTCATTCACCCTGGACCATCAGTGACAGACAGTTCTGCCAATTGCTGTTGTCACGTGTAAACAAAGAACTGGTATAACAACAAAAAAGTCTCCTACGCTGCAAAGGTGGTGGATGTTACACATAATCTAGTTCCAGGTAGACGCACAGGTCTTGCTGCCCTCCAGGGGTTGGGGGAACCCAATGGAAACATTATTAAAGAACAAAAAGAGGGTGCACCAGCCTTGAACATTACCCAAGGGATGTTTATTAATGTAAAATAAAAGGAGATATACTCACAAACAAATCAGTCATAAAAACATTTCTCATTTCACATTGGACACAAATCGACCAGGTCACTGAGCAAGCTGGAGGACCTTCCATATACTAGCGCGTTTCAAGGGGAGAACAAAGAACTGGGGCAGATGTACAATTACACTCTGCATTAGATGATGTAAACAGGCAAAACCAAGCAAAGGAAATGACTACTATAAGCATTCATCTGCCCTGGCTCTTTGCTTACATGTGACAGATGTGTTAGATGTGTCACTACAGGTCCATGCTGAAGGGAGATCTCAAAGGGGCACAGCTTAACTAAGTGGGAAAATACTGCCACTATCCCTGAGTAGCACATTGTTCACCTTAAATGACATCTATGGACTGTATACAGCAAGGACCTGTGTCTGCTGGAGATGCTGGTATTCAGTACTGGAGCATACCAACAAAAAAAACCCTGACTAAAAATAATATTTGTTTCACCATGTTTTTTGTCAGACTGACTGAAATTGAGAGGCTCTTTTGTCATTGTTAATAGACAAGCTAAAGTAACGCTACTCCCAAGCACAATTTTCCTCCATGTCAAGTCGAAATCCAGCTCTTTGTGCCTGCCCAAAAGCACAACACCCGCTACTTTCACAAGACTAAATTCAAAGATTGACAAGTTGCACTTCGGAATGGTCACCACAGTAAAATCTGTATTGCAAAATGCTTTCTAGCTGTCTTTTTTTTTTTCTCTTTTCAAATGTTTTTATTAGTTTCATCAGATAAGGATAAGTAACAACAATACATTGTTAACAGTACATTGTTAAAGTACAAAGCACCAACCATAAGATAACGCGTTGTACATACAACTACAGAGAAATTATCAAGGGTGAGGAGAACATTCCTGCTATTCTGATTTTGTAGAGGGGACCTAGCCTCCTACCACTGAATGTGGAGGCGTCAATCCCTAAGTCGGGAAAAGTGCAGGCAAGAAACTCCTAACTCTACACAGATGAAGTCATTAAATGGACCTGTAATCTGACAAGCTGCTTTTCAGTGCAGAGATTGAAAATACAACAATAACAACAACAACGATTCCCATTCAGTCGAAACCTAGGCTTCAGGTGGCAGTGAATGGGAAAATAAGAAATAGTACAAATAGTATTGTACAATTAAAAAGGAAAGGAAGAAAGTAAGGTAAGTAATAATAGATAAATAATAATTAAGCAAAATGAAGTGTAGTATAAAATAAAATAAAATAAAATAAAAAAAATATGAACAAGAAAAACGCATGTGTACCGAGGTTAGGTGGGTAATATATGTCAATAATAATTCAATACTTCAGTATAGTACGATCATACCCTATTGGGACATGTTTTCAAGTAAGGTCCCAGTCTAAGTTGGCTAATTTAGAAGTCCATGGGGCCCATTGACTTTCAAAGGCAGGAACTGAGTGAGATTGGATGGCAAAGTGTTTCTCATAAGAATATTGTGTATTGACCCTTTGGTATACTTCAGAGATGCTTGGCGCTATAGTGGATTTCCATTTGGAGGTAATGGTAAGTCTGGCAGCAATCAATATATGAGTAATTGTGTTTCTAAAGTTTCTTGGAATGCTGTTAATGGTCAATGAGAGGAGAGCTAAATGAGGAGTGGGAGGCACAGAGGAGCCTGTGATGGACGATAACATTTTGAAAACTGTGCTCCAAAAATCACGAACCACTCTGCAATCCCATAGTATGTGGAGTATGTTGCCTTTGGAGCCGCATTGTCTCCAACATAGGCTGGCATCTAGGTGGAAGATATTAGCAAGTCTTACTGGCGTAAGGTAGGATCTGTGAAGGATCTTTAACATGGTGTCCCAGTGATTAGTGCAATGAGAGTATCTATAACACACTTTGATTGCAGCTTTCCATTCCTCGGGGGAGTGGGAGGAGCCTATATCTCTTTCCCAATTTAACATACTGGAGGTTTTTGTAAATGTCTCGTAGCCTTGGAGGAGAGTGTAAAACCTCGAGAGGCCCTTAGGTCTGTGGTGGTTGGACACTAAATAGTTCCATGCACCCCCATGCAAGTTATATGCGCAGTTGAGGTGTTTGGATCGGAAGTGCGTTATCTGTGTTTTAGCATAGGAATGGGATGTAGGATTTTTAAGTATTAGGTCCCCCCAAGAATGTACACCCTCCCCTGACCATGACTGTATGTTGAGGTTTGGGATCAAGTGTTCATAAATTTTAATGTTAGTAAGTTCCTGACGCATTTTAGAGTCTGGATTTGTGACCTTATGTAGTTCTTCCCATGCCGAGAGTGTTGCCACTACAGAAGGCAGTGAGGAGGAAACAAAGGGTACTTTGGTCAACCTAGCCAGTAACAATGAAGGGAGGTCTCTATTTTGCAACAGGGATTTTTCTATTTGAACCCAGAGTTTGGAAGACTCCGGTTCAAACCAGGCCTTTAGTTGGTCTAGGATTGCAGCAATATAGTAGTGGCGAATATTTGGGAATCCAGTCCCCCCATTAGATCTATGTTTCTGAGCAATGGAGTAGTTGATCCTGGGCATTTTACCTTTCCATATGAAATGCCTGAACATTTTGTCTATAGACTTAAAGAAAGCTCCAGGTAGACATATGGGGATCGTCCTAAAGTAGTATATTAGTTTAGGCAGGAGGGTCATTTTCAGTGCCGCAATCCTACCTAGCCATGAGAGCTCGTAAGATGCTATATGTTGCAAATCTTTTTTCACTGTGTCAATTAGGGTAGGGAAATTAACATTATATATGGATGACGTTTGTGATGCAATCTTTATACCTAGGTAAGGAATAGATTTGTTCATCCATTGAAATGAGTATTGGTCTTTAAGTAGGGAGATTTGGTGCTTATTCATATTGATAGGTAATAAACAAGATTTGGTAACATTTAATTTATAATAAGATACTTCACTATATTTTTTCAGAACTGTGCTGATCCTATCCAGAGAAGAAGCCGGATTGGAGAGGGTTAATACCACATCATCGGCGAATAGGCCAATCTTGTGAGAATGATGTGCAACCTTTATCCCCGTAATATTATCGTCTGCTCTAATCGCCTCCGCCAGGGGTTCCATCATCAAGGTAAATATTATAGGCGACAGCGGACACCCCTGGCGGGTGCCATTGGTAATAAAGAATTTGTCAGAAAGAGCGTTGGACGTAAATACTCTTGCTGAAGGCAAGGAGTATAATGCTAAAACCGCTGATAAGATCGTCCCTTGAAAGCCAAACCTTTGTAGAGTCGCTTTGAGGTATCCCCAATGGACCCTATCAAAGGCCTTCTCCGCGTCTAATGCTAAAATCACTGTTGGGAGTTTTTTAGTTTCCACTACATGGAGAAGATCGAGCAGTCTACGTGTGCCATCAGGAGCCTGTCTACCTTGCACAAAACCCACCTGGTCTGCTTTTACTAAGTTGGGGGTAATTTTGGCTAGTCGGTTAGCTAAAATTTTGGCATATATTTTTAGGTCTGTGTTTAACAGCGATATAGGCCTAAAGTTTTGTGGAGAATCCGGCTTCTTACCTGGCTTTGGCAAAGTGACTATTGTAGCTTGTAACATTTCCTCAGGAAACGAGGCAGTAGAGGCAGCGCTGTTGAACAAGACACCCAAGTAGGGAATTAGGGTTTGAGAAAAGGTCTTATAATACTCGGATGAGAATCCGTCAGTTCCGGGGGATTTGTTTTTGGGTAAACTCTGAATGGTATCAGATATTTCCTTGGCTAGGATAGGGGCATTAAGTAAGTTCAGGTCCTTTCCCGTTAAAGATGGGAGCGACACCGAATCTAAGAAAGCAGAAATAGAATGAGCTGATGGTTGGGGTGTGGCGCTATCTGACTTCAAGTTGTATAAGTCTCTATAGTACTTCATGAAGGCGTTAGCGATCTTAACTGGGTGATGTTCTACAATACCCGTATGTGGGTCTTTGATAGATGGTAGATTTGATTTACGCTGCCTTCTAGAGATGTAATTGGCTAGCATTTTACCTGCCTTATTACCTTGAGCATAAAATTTAGCTTTCGTGCGTCGTAGAAGATTCTGATGATTAGATAAAAGTAGTAAACGCACTTTCTGTCTGCATTCAAATAGATCAGTTTCTACTTTTTGTGAGGGGGCTTGTTTATGTAAATTTTCCAAGTTTTTAAGGTCATTAAGTAAATTGTTCAACAGTTCTCCCCTACGTCTTTTGTTACGTGCCGCTGCTTGGATAAGCAGTCCTCTGCTAAATGCCTTATGGGCGCACCACAATGTTGTTATACTTATATCATTAGTGTCATTTAATGCAAAGAATTCAGAAATTTGTTGGTCCATCTTTGAGGAAGTGGCGGTGTCCGCTAAGATCCCAATATTATTCCTCCACATGTAGGACCGAGGAACAGAGCCCTGCTCCTTCAGTTGTATGGAGATCGGAGCGTGGTCCGACCAGGTGATAGAATGTATAGTAGATGATACAGCTCTTTGGAGTAAGTTGAAATCGGAAAGGAAAAAGTCAATTCTTGAATATGCCCGGTGGGGAAATGAATAGTATGTGAAATCCTTCTCTGAAGAATGCATACATCTCCAGGGGTCATAAAGTTCTCTTTCAGAGAGGAAAGACTGAAGTTCCTGTCTATTGGAGAGGTTCTCACCCGAGCAGTCCATGTGAGTATTTATAACACTGTTGAAGTCTCCACAAAGGAGAAGAGCCCCCTTTTTAACTTTGTCCACTTTTTTCAGTAGGGACCTTAGGAAAGGCTGTTGCCTTCTATTAGGAGCGTACAAGTTCACTAGAGTGTAGGTGGAGCCATTCATGTCACAGACCAGGATAATGAATCTTCCGTTGGGGTCAATAATCACATCATGCAATTTAAAGGCAACTGAGTGCCTTATGGCTATTAACACTCCTCTCTTTTTAACTTGGGCGGGTGCATTGAAGACATGGGGGAATGCATTATGCGAGCATTTAGGTTGCTTAGATGCCATAAAGTGCGTTTCTTGAGCGCAAAGAACCTCACCTTTAAGCTTTTCAATTTCCTTCCACATTGCGGATCTTTTATAGGGACTATTCAGGCCGTGGACATTCATAGAAACAATGGATAAAGTCATCATGTTTGAGAGAGAAGGGATGCTATATTCAAAGGTGATTTAGAATTATACCAGTGCAGTTCCATTATATTACCTGTAGATGGCGGTGGTGGTGTAGAATTTGGTGACCAAAGCAGAGCTGGGATGAAAAGGATTTTTTGCATGGAATTCCTGTTCACAGGCAAGGCAGATTTTGCTAGATGTTCCTCAGGTACGTCAGTAAAAAATAAAGAAGACAAAAAAAAAGAAACAAACAAAAACAAAAACAGAGAAGTAAACAAGCAAAGGCAGTCATAAGATGCGAATAAATCTCGCATATCACCACTTAGGGGGTAACGAGCTCCAAGTGAACCAATTTCAGGTTTTCACAGCCCACAGAGCTGTAACTGGTAAGCAATCAAGGTGCCTGCATTATGGCAGGAGTCAGGCAGCACTCCATTCAGGGGACATCCTCGTGGGTGCTGTTTTATGCGGTGGGGCCTGAGCTCCTTCTGGTAATAAGTCCCACTTCTTAGCCAAAGCTAAACCTTCCTCCAGGGATTTGATGACCAGGGTACGATTATCTTTAATAATTAGCAGTTTGGTGGGGAATCCCCATGAGTAAGGGATTTTGTGGTTTTGCAATAATTTAGTGATAGAGGAGAGTTTTTTGCGTGCCATCATTGTATGCTGCGATAGATCCGCATACACAGTGACATCTGAATATGGAGCTGGCAGGGGATGATTTTTTCTTGAAAAGCGCATAAGGTCATCCTTTACATGAAAAAAATGAATGCGGGCAATCACATCTCTTGGGACTTTTTCAGGTAAGAATTTGGGTTTGGGGAGACGGTGGGCCCTATCCACTATGACCTCTCCTTCTGGGATATCAGGTAATATGGCGGCGATGAAGTGCTGGACATAGATTCTTAATTCAGCTGGGGTCACAGATTCATCTATCCCACGCAGTTTAAGGTTGTTCCTTCGGGATCTGTCTTCTAAATCTGCGATTTTCTCCCTCATAGCCTGTAATTCCCCTTCTGCGTCATCGTGAGCATCAACTAGCTCATTGTGTGCCACCGCAAAGTCGCCCATCTTGTCTTCTATGTGACTAACTCTCTCGCCTATGGATGTCACATCCGATTTGATTTGGGAGATGCAATGCATCATGTCCCTGTGTAGAGATCCCCGCAGGGTTACCAGCATGTCTTTCATGACAGTGTCACTCAGCGGCATCCCAGATGTAGGGAATTCATTGATTTGTTCAACGAAAACCCTTGTGCTGTTTTGTGAATCACACCCGTCGTCCTGCTCACCTGCATATGTGTGGTTGGTGGATCGTTTTTGCGCCGATTTCTGCGGGCTGGACACCGGAGATGAGCCTGGGGTGTATCCTCCGTTGCTGGCTTGGGATACTGTCGTTCCTCGGGTGGGAACCGGGCCGCGATGCTGCCCGTTGTGCGGCGAGCCACGCCGCAAGTCCGAGGCCTCGGCGCCATCTTGCGGCCTAGGAGTGCTTGTCGGTGGGTAGAAGTCGGTGAGCTTCCGAGGCTTCTGCTCATTTTTTCTTTTCCCCATGGCAGCAGGGATGTGTCTAGGATCCACCGGGTCACTTCTAGAGCTCTGGTGGGCTGATGGAGTCGCTAGATGTAGCTGGATTAGGGTTCTTGGCTCGGAGCTCTCTCCTTACACAGCCATCCGCCTCGGCTGCCGGCCACGCCCCTCGCTTTCTAGCTGTCTTATCATCCACTATGAATACTACTTCCTGAAGTGACACCAATAGTAAATAATTTGACAGCTAGCGAGCTATTTTCAATAAAGATTTTACTATGGTGACCATTCCAGAGTGCAGCTTTTTTTCATTAATACTACTTTAAACGTCAATTACAGCCAGGTAGGAAATAAGACTTATAGGAGAGTATAATATAAACAGGGGATACAAAATGCCTCTAGTTTCCCAACATATACAGTTTTGACAGTTTCCGAAAAGCAGCTGTAGATAGTAACAGAAATAACCATAATTACTAAAAAGCCCATGTAGGATTTAAATGCATACAGCATTTATGTACATGTATTGTAATTAAATTATTGTTGGTGGATCATTGTGGCTAAAATTATGTGTAACTGGGTCTTAGCTGAATTCCAAACAGCTAAATACACAAATATATAAAAGTTGGTATACCTGCAAAAATGTACATTTCTGTCCAGCCAGTCCTGATACATAGCTGTGCCACAGAATAAAGTCCTACATGACAGGGAAAAGGACCTGACAATTTTTCTTTCCCTTACAGGCCTGTGATGTCATCTCTCACTTTTGTTACATAGTTGGCAAGTAACTTTTGTTGCTTTGCTCTTTCTTCCTATAAACATGTCCTTGCACTGCAACACACTTAATTGGCTCCTTAGTCCATAGTACTGAGATGTGATGCTACAACCCTTCCACACTACGATCTGATTTAACCTGCCTGGTGGTATTTCCGAGTCTGACTCGGGGTTAGATTTTCCTGCTGCGAGCGGTAACCCCGAGTCAGACTCGGGCTTGCCTCGCTAGATCCACAGGCACTGTTTACTCACCTTGTCCCTGGATCCAGCGATGCCACCGCGCTGTGTGAGCGAGCGGGACCTCGCTCGATTCACACAGCGTCCTCCTGTGCCGCCGATCTCCATTCCCTGCGACGTTACGACTCACGGGGACAGAGAACGGCGCCAAATTCAAAAAGGTAAACAAACACATTACATACAGTATACTGTAATCTTATATATTACAGTACTGTATGTAAAAAAAGCACACCCCCCTTGTCCCTAGTGGTCTGCCCAGTGCCCTGCATGTACTTTTATAAAATAAAAACGTTTCTTTCTCCCTGCAAACTGTAGATTGTCCATAGCAACCAAAAGTGTCCCTTTATGTCAAAAATAGTTTTAGATCAGCTAAAAAACAGCGATAATAAATTATAATCACTTGCAGAATTGTGCGATAGCGATTTGTGGGGAAATTCGTCATAAAAAAATAAAAATAATGACATAATAGCGACAATTCTGCAACTGAGCAAATTTCATTGATTTTGATTTGATTACATTATTGAATGATTTTTATTATAATTATATTATTATTTGTTATAATTATTTATAATTATTTATTATATTATAATTTATAATTTTGTTTTTAAAAAAATGTCATACCCGGGATGCCTATTAGAATCTTGTTTGGTCAGATTTAAGTGAGTTATTTCTAAAAATTACAGACCTACAGTATAAAACGCCAAATTTCCTTGCAAATAATGGTACCGCTTTCAGCATGTTTTTTCTGAAAGAATCATACCGCCAGGGAGGTTAATTGACCATACCTGTGCTCAGACCACAGTCACATACACTGTCAAACAATCTTCAAATGAAAGGTTGGCAACATGGTATGTCATGCTTATAAAACCTTCCTTATTTCAGATCCATCAAGATGGGGAAAATCCAATGCACAAACATTGATGTGTTTTAGCCCTAGTGGACTATTTCTGTTCTGCATTTCCCCTTTCCCCCAAGCTCTACTGGACATTAAAAATGCATTTAATGATTACAGAGCTGCATTAAATCGTGTCTTTTATATTGACCTAGAGTTCAGCTTTATTCTGTTGATTGTGTCTTATGTCTAACAACACTTCACAAACATCTACTTTATGCAAAAACTTTACGAGTAATACCAAATCCCAAATATTCTAACCCATATAATTAATGATGATATTAATAGTGCACTTCTCAACTCTAAGGAACTCTTGCCTACTACTTTCAGACAGCCAATAGCATCAAATACATCTGCATAGTTGATACCTTTTTTACGGGGGGAGATGCTTTGATGGTTACTTACCATCTAGTGGAGTTTAATAATATTACACTTTTGGCTCTGTAGGCACCATACATTAAATGAAAAATTTGTTCTACTCAGTTGGACACTACATCAGTGAAAAATGTTAGGCAGTCTGGTGATTGATCTATAATCACCACTGTCTTTCTGATTCTAATTCTGGCTTGTATGGATTCTATTTCTGTCCTATTTTTATAATACATGTTCCTTTGTTAAATGTACCTTTTGCTCATGCTATAATAGCTTAAAGGCTGCCTCCCCACTATTGCTAAAATCTTCACATCAGCCGTCACCAATCTGTCAAACCCAGGCAGCAAAACCTGTGTCCTCTTGCAGGGGTTCCTGATGACTACCATGTGCCTCACTATGAATGACTCACATTTAATGGTTTATTGTACTTGTATATTGACTTTTTTAAGTGTTCATATCCATATGATCATTGTTTAATGCTGTAACCCATGGGGACCTATCAAAATTTGTTGAAACTTGATCACTGCAAGATGAATTCTAATGGGTTGTTACAGGTGAGGGCAGTGAGTGAGTGCAATACGAATTTAAGAATGAGAGCTCATTTACACCCATGCATTTGTACTAAATTTTTTTTAAACATGCGTTTATGTTTATGTATATGCAGAGAATTTCAATTGGTTTTAATGATGCTAGTTCACATTCTGTACAGGACATTGACATGCACTGGGCAAAAAAAGGTTTTTTTTTTTTTTTTATCTATTAATGCGCATCAGAAGAGCTTTGGCTAGGAATGGCAGGAAATATGTGCCAATTCACCATGAAATGTGTCAAAAATGCAACTCAAACATGCACTGCAATGAAAACATATAAATGTCAATTCAGCCTAAGAGGTCTTTGAAGAATAAGGTTGGTAATCATTGCATATTTAATTCTTGAAACGACTGCATATATTTCAACAGATAATGATTATTATTATTTGGGGGGGGGGGGTTGGGCCTTGTACCTGTAAATGGTCTATGCTTAAAAGTAAGCATATAATGTTTATATTTTATTAAAATTGTTAAAATGTTTGTATTTAACTGAAGTAAAGATAAATGGTTAACAAGAAAAAAAATGCTTGTGATTAACAAGTGAAGGAAAAATATGCACTATGGCGTGTTTGTGTTCATCCCAGTTTAATGATTGTCATGTTGATTATTGACCTTTGCAACATAATTCTGCCCTTCAATGTTTCTCATTCTTGATGACATTTTTTTTAGGTTTGGCATTTGTCATCCTCATAAATTTGCAGAATAAAAATATGTTTTATTGATTTTGACTAAACATTCATTTTCCCTAGATATAAAAGGCACCACCTGTGCTTAGGTTTTTAAACATTATAAAATCGAGGATGAATAAAGGTTACAACATATTAAACAAAATTAGAATGTATTTGTCTATTTTCTGTATTTTCCCCCCAAAAATAATTTACACATATAAACGTGTATTTTCCCTATTTTTCAAAGGTAGCTTTTAGTAAATATATAAACTCTGAAAACTAAACTCTTAAAATAATTAATTTTTTAAAACACATCTTTCTATTAGTTATTTGAAATGGAATTACACAATCTTATTTTGTTATCAGTTATCAGATGTGACAGTGGTTTCCTTTCCTTCAAGACATGACAATGGCCCCTGATTTACTATTGCTGTCAGTAATATGCCAAGACTGCATATAAAGCGGACACTTTAGAGGACATGCCACCACATTTATTAAACTCTAGGAATGCTGGTAATACAACATTGTAGGAATGCCAGTGGTTAAAAATGTGCCAGCTAGGTGGTAACTTTTTGAAAATTTATCAACAGACTAGTTGCTTGTTAATCAGGAAATTAATATTATGTATTTAGAAAGGTGTTAAAATCTTATATGTGCATATTGTGGTGTGTTTCAGTCTTTAAACATAATTAGACATGAATCCAAAAAAGTGATGATAGAGGGTAAGAAGGAATGGTGCATGTGTGGTAGCGAGACTCCAATCTTATGGTGTCTTTCTGCCATCCATGCTGGGGTAGCTTGGTTTTTTGTGAAATGTACTGTGGAATATTAGCTTTACATGCAGGATTCAAGGATTCCACTTGCCAACTTGCATTACTGGCTTTTTTGTCTATCTATATTTGAAAGAAACAATCTGCAACAGAAAGCCTTCTCTCAAAGGGGTTCTAATAATGCCATAAAAAATATGGTATAATATGGAGTATAATATGAAATAGTGGGCACAGTTGACAGCTGAATGTAAACAGAGGAGTAGGGATAGTGACTGAAATCACTGCCCAAATATGGTGAATAAAATTGATAGAATATGACCCTGACCATGTTTGGCCAATGACATCAGCCATTATCCCTGTTCCTTTTGCTACTGAACTATGTAAATTTTTGTTGTAAATAAGTGGTGGCACTATGTACCAATTACTCATTCACATAGGGTAAAGTGGTATCTCCAGATCCCCTTATATTTAAAGGGGGCCTCTGGATTATAAGCTTGGTTTGGCATGAATTGTGGGGGGGACCTCGTCATTTTTTTCTCCATTGTTGCTGTAGGATTTACTACAGCAAAAGTAACATTAATACATGACCCACAGGGCACTGCACAGGCCCCTGTGCCATTTGCTTGACATTCTCTTGCCTACTAGCCCTGAAAATGGACAAAAAATATTTTTAAATAAAGGCCCATATTGGCTTTAGTTTAGATTATAGTTCAGACTTTTGGAATAGTATGATAAGCCAACAGAAAACAAAATCCTGGTATGTTTGGCTCCTCCATTGTTACAACATTGTCAGTTAGAGAGAAAGTGGGCTAAAATCTCTGTAATGCAGCTCCAGAGAGTAAAAAAGGCTGGACATACACTACAAATAGGGTTTGCTTTGAACCTATATAATTCTATGGTCAAAGATGGTGTTCTCTTCACAGAATACAAAGTGGTATGTGATTGGATTAGGGGAGATTGTGACACTGCACAGAATGCTGAGTATTCAGTAGAAATAATACAAACCCTTATATGAATGAAAGTGGTGTCGTACGAGCAATGCATTGTGAGAACTGTACTCCAGTCAGTGCTGTAACTCTTAGCACTGGATGTTAAGCCTTTACTCAAGTGTCCAAATATATCTGAGATTAAAATTTTAAAAATGTTGAAACAAACTTGACAGCAGTTGTGTGAATATCCAAAAAATATGTTTGATACAATATAATGAATCTGTGTGGCACATAGCTCAGTGCTATACATTTACAGTATCTTATGTGCAAAAATCAAGAAAAGCAAAGTGCCCCGCCCCCCGCCCCAAAGTACACCTCCATGTTGAGGGCATGTAGCCTGGCATGGTTCATGAGGGGGGCGCTCGCTTATACCCTGCCTTTCCTGACCTGCAGGCTGCATGTTTGGATAAGGGTCTGGTATGGTTTTGGGGGGGGGGCATACCATTTTAAAAAAAACTTTGGTGTGGGGTTCTCCTTAAAATCCACACCAGACTCAAAGGGCTGGCCCGCTCCTTAACAACCAGCTTTTACTGTGCCCTGATTGGGCAAAGCTTTGCCCAATCAAGACGCAGAATGCACTGTGCAGTGCGCAAGTCTTTGAACATCAATATTGAAACCGCTTCTTCAAAGGTGGTTCTTTGCCACCCCTACATTGGAAAATCCATGCATCACCACCACCTTAATAGTATAAATACATGCTTACCAGCTGCATATGACCAAAAGGGCCAATTCAAATTGTGTAAGGGTCATCACACCTCCCCTAGCGTGAATCTGAAGACAGCCAGGATCCTTAGAAGGACAGTCCACACATTACCATTCCAGCAGCATTCATATAAGGATAAAGAAATAGACACTCCACATACCGTAAAACCATATTGCCTCAAGTTTATTTAAAAATAGAAATGCGCTAACATAATAAACACTTTAAAATTGGGCATATCAATCTCCTCAAACCGACAAACTCTCCACCCCACTGAGACTTCCGATCATGTGAAATAAGGAAATTACACCCTTTCAAAACCTGAAGGTGGTCATTGGTGTTGGGCCCTGTACACGGCTAGGCTCTTGACAAATTACAAACATATGGTATCCCCATACTTGGGAGAAGAAGCATAATGTGTTTTAGGGTGTAATTCCACATATACCCACGGTATGTGTAAACTTTGTGTAAAAAAGAAGATTATTTTTGGCTCAACATGCCTCTCATAAAATACCTTGGGGCGTCTACTTTTTAACCACTTCCCTACCGGCCCATAGTAAAATGACGTCCACAAAGAACCTCTGCCGTTCAGAGTGGACGTCATATGACGTCCTGGGCTTTGTGGGGGGATATCTGAATGATGCCTGCAGCTAGAGGCATCATTCAGATATCCTTCTAAACTGCCGGCGATTCTGCACAACGTAAGAACGATCATAGCGGCGGTTCCGCCGCTAGATCGTTCTTACAGGTGGCGGGAGGGGACATCCCCCCCCTCCCGCCGCCATCCGGTGCTTCTCCGGGCTCTCCCGTGCCATCGGGGGCCCGGAGAACGAATCGTCCGGCGTGCGCAGGAAGCATAGAGATGACTGGTGACCAGATGGTCACCAGTCATCTCTATGACCGTCGGAGGACCCGGGCGCGATGTGATGACGTCACGCCCGGGTCCCCGTAAGTAAACAAAGCCGCGATTGCGGCTGCTAAGCAACAGCAAGCATGAGATCGGTGAATATTTTTCACCGATTTCATGCTTTCCAGCCTGGAGGAGAGATGTGGGGTCTTATTGACCCCGCATCTCTCCATAAAGAGTACCTGTCACACACATTCCTATTACAAGGGATGTTTACATTCCTTGTAATAGGAATAAAAGTGATCAAAAAAAAAAAAAAAAAAGTGTAAAAAAAGAAATAAATATATATAAAAAAAAAAAGAAATAAAATGTATTTTTTTAACGCCCCTGTCCCCGGTAGCTTGCGCGCAGAAGCGAACGCACGCGCAAGTCCCGCCGACATATGTAAACGCCGTTTAAACCACACATGTGAGGTATCGCCGCATGCGTTAGAGTGCCAGCAACAATTCTAGCACTAGATCTCCTCTGTAAATCTAAACTGGTAACCTGTAAAAATGTTCAAATCGTTGCCTATGGAGATTTTTAAGTACCAAAGTTTGGCGCCATTCCATGAGTGTGCGCAATTTTAAAGCATGACATGTTAGGTATCTATTTACTCGGTGTAACATCATCTTTCCTATTTTACAAAAAAATTGGGCTAACTTTATTGTTTTTTAATTTTTTTAATTCATGAAACAATTTTTTTCCAAAAAAAAGGCGTTTGAAAAATTATTGCGCAAATACCGTGCAAGATAAAAGGTTTCAATGACCGTCGTTTTATTCCCTAGGGTGTCTGCTAAAAAAACATATATAATGTTTGGGGGTTCTGCGTAATTTTCTAGCAAAAAAATTATGATTTGTACATGTAGGAGAGAAGTGCCAGAATAGGCCTGGTATGGATGGGTGTATAACTGCCCTGTATGGAAGAGGTTAAAAAGGGGTCATTTGGTGGGAGTTTGTGCTATACTAGCATTTCAGGGTTTCTGAAACTGTGATAGATAGTCAGGAAGTGAAATGAGAAAATTATGCCAATTAAAAGTCTGAAGGTGGTCAATGTTTTTTACCCCCCATATGCAGCTAGGCTCCCAAAAAGTTTCAAACATGTGTTACCCCCATATTCTGGAGAACTAGTTGAATGTGTTTTGGGGTGTAATTGCACATATTCACATGAAATATTTAATTAAAGTGACAACTTTGTATTTTTCTTTCAAAAACCTATGACTAAAGGTAACATTTTCCACAAACTCAACATGCCATTAAAACTGCACAATTGCCAGTTAAAGTAACACAAAAAAATGCTCTGGACATGAAGGGGGTAAAATCTTATAGAGGTCAAGTGGTTAGGGGACTAATTAAACATATGCATAAACACCCTATTATGCTTGATGTGGTTTGGAAGGGTAGCAGCAACACTGTTGTTAGCCAGCATCAAGGGTCAGTTAGAAATTCTTCAGTTTTTTTTTCACTTACAATAAACATAGCTTTTTTGAATGCTGGTTCTCTTATATGTACAGGTAAGCACAGGTGTGCCTACTTTGTATGTGTTATGTATGAGAAAACCAGCTCAAGTTCAATTTGCCAAACCCGCATTTAGTGTATTTTAGGTTTGGTAAACCCAAGTTTGGTGTGTTTTGAAGGTCGATGAATCAAACATCATGTGGTCCAAAGTAAGCTAAACCCAAAGTTTGCAGGGAACCCATTGAGGTCTAATGCAAATTGAATGTTGTAAATCAGTTCTGCTTATTTTCAAGGCTAATAGGCAAGCTATTGTTAAAAAAGCCATGGTGAACTGGCCATTGTTGTTGGGAACATGTAACAATGCCATAGAAATATTTAACAAACACTGTTCAGCAGGGGGAGGGTTTTTTCATAAGGCTTCATGAACAGCAAAAGGGTAATTATGTCTTAAATTAAAAAAGATGTTATACTTACCTGCTATGTGCAAAGATATTTCACAGAGCGGTTCTTTATATCCTCATTAGCATCCCTTGCCGAGACACCAAAGACATATACAAGACATACCTCTACTTACAATTACATTGGGCACCATTTTGGAGCAATCAGAGATATTTCACAAATACCACCAGTACTGGTAAGACGTTTGTACTATTGTCCCACAGGGGGAAATAAGTAGGCTTCCACATTCATGGCTAGATTGTGTCTCACCCATAGCAGTTATGCACATCTGCAGATTCTTGCTGCAGCAGCAATTATCTTTTTCACACATATCGATTAAACTCCCCTCCAATGATGAATCAGGGCCAGAGTATTCCTCAAGCTACACTTTAGTAAATGTAATTTTTTTTTTGTTTCGACATTACAACAGGGTAATTTTATCCATGCATATTCAGATCTGCCCCAGAATCCATAAGAATCTCTGGGAACTCTCATAAACTACTGGGCAATAACAGACATATACTTCGATTCTGTGTCCATTCTGCATGATGACATTCTATGACACTAATGATCAGTGGCGACTCCAACTTTCATATTTGTGGGGAGGGGGGGGCATGGGGGGACAGGGACAAATAGGGATAAAACTGGACTAGGCATAGGGATAAAACTGGACTTTAACTCTGATCTCTTACTCATGCCTGTAGGATTTCCTTTCTTCTGCATCTTTATTTTTCTGCACCGTATTCTCAGTCCTAGAACTTGTTTCCCAAAGGTCAGAAAACCTTTAGGCAAAGTGCAAGATATCAATGGATATTTGAAAACATGTTGTTGATGTGTGGTCCCACAAAATGACCCCAATATGGCACACCAGCTTTCAATTCCCATGGATAGAGAGCCAGAAAAGTGCATTATCCCTTATTGCGTTGGCTCACATAATCTTAAGCAGCTGTTTATTATTTCAACATGGTAGAAAAACAATATGGTCCTTCCTCAAAAAGACCAGCCAACACAGGCAGGTACAAGACATTAAAGACAAAAACTTTCCATAGCTGAACTCGCCAACAGGTCTGCTGACCAACCAAATTAACCTGTCCCACAGTCTGCATTAAAAACAGGGGTTTAGCTTGCACGCATTTGCAAACACATTCGTAAGCTGCAAGGCCTCTTCACGGCACCCTGTGTATGCTTGCAGTCCTAAACGCTACTGAATTTATGAATCTCTCTACAGTGGGAGCACATGCATTTAATGGATAGATGAGGGGCAGGTAGGCCTGGAGGCAGCCCAATCCCCCTTAATTGAACAAGAGCACACTGGAAACCCAACACGTAGCACAGTGACAGCAAAAGTACCCAGTGTGTCCCCGGACCTTATTTACACCAGTAACAAATAAATGGCCCCTGACCCCACCTATAACTGGCCTTCACAGCAAGGAGCACATTGAAGGGCAAATGCATAAAGACAAAAATAGAACATTCCATAGCTCAACTCACCAACCAGTCTGCTGACCAACCAAATTAACCTGTCTAACAGTCTACATTAATAACAGGGGTTTCGTTAACTTGTATATGCAAACGCATACATAAGCTGCAAGGCTTCTTCACGATACCCTGTGTATGCTTGCAGTCCATAAATGATGCTACTCAATTTATGAGCCTCTCCACAGTAGGAAACCATGCATTTAATGGATAGATGGGGCAGGTGGGCCTGAGGCAGTCATGTGTTTGTTACTGGTGTAAATATGGTCCGAGGACACACTAGGTACCTTTGCTGCCACTGTGCTATGTGCTAGGTGTCCAGTGAGCTCCTGTTCCTTTAAATGGGATTGGGCTGCCTCCAGGTACAAGACATTGGCATACCTTATTTACTCAACATGGAACATCTGAAAATTTCAGGTTGGGGGAATTGAGGCTTTATTGAGTGCAGAGAGAGTATAGTGCTTTGAGTCTACAAAAAAAGGATAACATTCTGCAGACTCAAATTTAGGGCTATTCGGAAAATGAAGTTACTGGCAAATACATGGATTTAGGACTCCTGGCAACTAGGGCCCAGATTCACAGAGAGCGGGCACACATTACACCGCAGTAGCGCAAATAATATATGATACGCCGACGCAGCGCAGAAAGGCAAGCATGGAATTCACAAAGCCAATGCTGCCAAAACTACGTTGGGGTTTCGAAGGCGTAAGTCGATGTAGGTGGAAGCGGACGTGAGCCATGCAAATGAGGCGTGGCCCCATGCAAATGATGGTCCGAGCTCCAGACAAGTACGTTTAACGAACTGCGCATGAGTCGTGCCGTGGACGCATCCCCCTGCGCATGCTCACAACCACGTTGGAACAACTGCCTACGATACGCCGGATCACTGCCTATGCCATGAACGTATCCTACGCCCAGCCAGACTCACATTTCCAACGTAAACTACGTAAAATACGCCGGCTTGTATTCCTTGGTGCAGACCTTTGCATGTCTACTGCTGGGTTACACCTCCTTTATGGGGCTTAACTTTACGCCAGACGTACAACTTACGCGCACCAGTCGTAGCCTTCGTCGGGCGCACTTACGTTCCTGAATCGACGTATTTTCCTCATTTGCATATTTAAATGGCTGATCAATGGGAGCGCCACCATGCGTCCAGCCTAAATATGCGCCCACTCTACGCCGGCGTAGGCAAGTTATGTCGGCTGGATGAAGCCTATTTTTAGGCGTATCTTAGTTTGTGGGTCCGGCGCACAGATACGACGACGCATATTTGCACTTACGCGGCGTATCTTGAGATACGTCGGCGCAAGTGCTTTGTGAATCCGGGCCTAGGTGTGCAAAATTAATACTACAATAAAGAAAATTAGATTAGATAATCAACATGTAGTCTTATGTATAATGCTAAATATTCATGTTTTACTGGTGTTTATATCAGTCATTACATTCTTATGGCATTGTTATTGTATTAAAATTCAGGATGTTGTCTGTATGTTTTGTAACATGAAACAAGATTAGAGCACATCAAGGTCATCCTATTTCAATGGTAAAAATGATTACAGAACCCTTCCAGTTGTTGTCTCAATGTATTGCTCATAGAACAGAAAAAAACATAACCCATAATTAAACCCAGGGTGTGAATCCCCAGAGGGCTGCAAAAGGGGGGCTATACACATATTCAGCTCATACTGACTAACTGTAGTAAAGCACAATCAGTTCTGTATGAATATATTCTTCTGGCAGCTGTATGCAAAAAGCCGTCTTCTGAATTCTGACTTTTTATTTTTTTGACAGTATGTTTTAGCTTCAGGTGGAAGTGTAAGAAACCAAGTTAAGTAGGTTTTCTGATTATTTGAAGCAGTCAGTATTCATTATCCTGTGAATAGAATACTAAATGTGAAAAAGAACATGCAGACAAATGAAGGATGAGCCAAATGTCTTAGTAATGTGTCTATACATAGCCATGTATCAGGTAGTGCTTGAACATCTAATGGGTAAAGCTGTGGTATTTAAGGCAAAAAATTAAAGCAAACCATGTATTTCTGTAATAAATAAAGCATAATGTTAGCTAATTACAGTATATGTGTCTGCATTTTGCTTTTTGGGTTAATTCTATGCCAGAAAAGCTAATAGCCATAATACATTTTTGCCTGCTATATTTCTCAAAGTCAGATTGTGTCAGTAAGATTTTTGTGCAGGACTAACTGGCCATAGCAGATAGTGGGTTCTCCCAAGTAAAGGTGGCACAAATTTATTCTGAATTTGTATTTTTTTTTTTACTGAATTTGTATTAATTAAATACAGCGTGTAAAATAAGTATTAAACACATCTCTATTTTTCTAGGTCAATTTATTTCTAAAGGTTCTATTGACATGACAGTTTCACTGCATGCCAGCAACAACCCATGCATACATATAAAGAAACCTATAAAGAAACCAAAACAAATAAGTTCAGAAATTAAGTTATGTGTAGTAAAATGGAATGACACAGGGGAAAAGTATTGAACACGCTACTACAAAATCCTTCAAGATGCCTCTATGGAGAAACTAGTCGCATGCATTGCTCAGGTGTGATTTTGGCTCATTCTTCCACACAAACAGTCTACAAATCTTGAAGGTTTCGAGAGACTCTTCTATGAACTCTGATCTTTAGTTCTTTCCATAGACTTACTATTGGATTCAAGTCAGGTGATTGGCTGGGCCATTCTAGCAGCTTTAAACCAACTGAGATTTTCTTGGCTTTGTGTTTGGGATCATTGTCTTTCTAAAATGTCCACCCTCATTGTATCTTCATCATCCTGGTAGATGGTAGCAGATTTTTATCAAGAATGTGTTGGTACATTTTTCCATTCATCCTTTCTTCAATAAAATTAAGTTTGCCAGTACCATATGCTAAAAAACAGCCCCACACTATGATGTTCCCACCTCCAAACTTCACTGTTGGTATAGTGTTTTTTGGGTGATGTGCAGTGCTATTTGACCTTCAAGCATGGTGTGTATTATGGCATCCAAAGAGTTTTGGTCTCTTCTAAACAGACCCTATTCTCCCAGTATTTCACAGACTTGTCTAAATGTTGTGCAGCAAACTTCAAATGAGTTTCAACATGATTTTCCTTCAGCAATGGAGTCTTGCAAGGCTGTTGTGTGGTCACATGTCATCCCTTTGCTAGTTTGCATACCTCAGAGGGAAATCTCAGCCACTCCCAATGCACTTAGATCGAGAAGGAGAGCAGAGGGAGGATATGTGACCACACAGCAGAGCTGGGCAAAGAAAGCTTTAAAAAAAAAAACACACACACACACACACACACTGCATTGTATATGTTTCTAATAACAGAGAGGATACAAGAATATAATAGATGTGACTAGGGATGAGCTTTATGTTGGAGTCGAACATGAGTTCAACTTGTACATTGGCCCCCTTGCCCGTTCGGCGAACAGCGAATAATTTGGGTAAATCCGAAAAGCCACCGAACACCCTTTAAAAGTCTATGGGAGAAATCTAAAGTTCTAAGTTTAAAGGTTAATATGCAAGTTATTTTCATAAAAAGTGTTTGCGGACCTAGGTCCTGCCCCAGGGGACATGTATCAATGCAAAAAAAAGTTTTAAAAAAAATGATGTTTTTTCGGGAGCAGTGATTTTAATAATGCTTAAATTGAAACAAAAAAGTGAAATATTCCTTTAAATTTCGTACCTGGGGTGTGTGTATAGTATGCCTGTAAAGTAGCGCATGTTTCCCGGTTTTAGAACTGTCCCTGCACAAAATGTAATTTCTAAAGGAAAAAAAATAATTTAAAACTACTTGTGGCTATTCATGAATGGTCGGGTCCCCGCAATACAGATCAAAGTCATTGAAAAAATGGCATGGGTCCCCCCACAGTCCATTACCAGGCCCTTTGGGTCTGGTATGAATATTAAGGGGAACCCCAAATCAAAAAAAAAGTGTGGGGTGCCCCCCAAATTCCATATGAGGCCCTTCAGGTCTGGTATTTTACTTTTATTGTTTCACTTTAAGCATTATTAAAATCACTTTTTTTTTGATTGATACATGTCCCCTGGGGCAGGACCCGGGTCCCCAAACACTTTTTTTGGCAATAACTTGCATATTAACCTTTAAAATTAGCACTTTTGATTTTTCATGTTCGTGTTCCATAGACTTTAACAGTGTTTGCGTGTTCAAAATTTGTTTTGCCTGTTCGCATGTTCTGGTGCAAACCGAAGCGGGGGTGTGTTCGGCTCATCCCTAGATGTGACTTTACAACCCCTTCAATGTTATCATTGCCACTTTACTTGTTTATTTTACTTGTTGTCTGTAGTTACTATTTTAATGGAAACAATATTTTATATATAAAACAGATTGGATTATAGGTTACTTATTTTTTCCCTGCATAAACATGTAGAGAATATTCACAAAGCTTGCTTTACAAACCTTTAATTGTGATGGGCTGAGTTACAACTAATGGGTTCTAGACTACTACGTTTTAACTTATTGAAAAGACTTGGACGTTTTACAATCTATAATGGCATGGGAGATCGTGAATTTAGTCTTTTTGTGCACTGAAATCGTATTTGTTCACCAAAGACAAGCATTTCCTTAGAAGTTAGGGTGGCATTAATACATCAATGTCCAAACATTGGTCTATTTGAGATGATGCCTGCTGCATCCTTTCCTTAAAGATCTATCTAAAATAAGAATAATTTGAAAAAAAAAAAAACTACCTCCCTTCCCTACAACTACATAACTTTTATTTGTCCTGTATGCAAATAACATATCAGAGAATTGATAGGTTTCCTGCTCAGCATTGGATTAGCATTAGAGATATGATTTTATGTCCTCCATTAAACTACATTTTGAGGGTTTAGTACATGATGAGAAGTCATTAAAGTAGAACTTTAGGCAAAACATTTTTTTTGGATAGAGGGTAAGAACAACAGTGAGATATTTTTGTCACCATCCGTGCCCCATTGCAGAGATTTACATTTACTTTCTGTCCCATAGCCAAGCAGGAAGTGAGAGGAATGCCGCGTACACATGGTAGGAATTTCCGACAACAAATGTTCAATGTAAGCTTTTGGTCGGATATTCCGACCATGTGTAGGCTCCATCGGACATTTGCTGTTGAAATTTCCGACAAGAAAAATTTGAGAGCAAAAGTTCTTGTCGGAAATTCCGATCGTCTTTATGCAATTCCGACGCACAAAAATTCTGCGCATGCTCGGAATCAATTCGACGCATGCTCAGAATCTTTGTTGTACATCACCGCATTCTTGACGTTCGGAATTTCCAACAATATTTGTGTGACCGTGTGTATGCAAGACAAATTTGGGCGCCGTTTTGTTGTCGAAATTTCAGATCGTGTGTACATGGCAGAAGTCTCTGCAAACCAAGGGAATTCATTGGGGATGCCCAGGTCACCACAACTAGTGTCCCTATTGGAATATTTTCCCTCTATGACTTTTCTGGGGGCAACCCACTTTCACTTTTAAGGATGATGGTAAACAGGACAAAATGAGAGGGGGGATCTTCCTAACGGGGGCACAGACAGCAATAAAAACTGAAAAGCTTTTTAATCACTCACCAATCTATCCAAAACTGAAAAAAGTTTTACCCTTAGTTATGCTTTAACCTCCCTGGCGGTATGATTCTGTCAGAAAAAACATGCTAAAAGCGGTACCATTATTTGCAAGGAAATTTGGCGTTTTATATTGTAGGTCTGTAATTTTTAGAAATAACTCACTTAAATCTGACCAAACAAGCTTCTAATAGGCATCCCGGGTATGACATTTTTTTAAAAACAAAATTATAAATTATAATATAATAAATAATTATAAATAATTATAACAAATAATAATATAATTATAATAAAAATTATTCAATAATGTAATCAAATCAAAATCACTGAAATTTGCTCAGTTGCAGAATTGTTGCTGTCATTATTTTTTTTTTTTTATGACGAATTTCCCCACAAATCGCTATCGCACAATTCTGCAAGTGATTATAATTTATTATCGCTGTTTTTTAGCTGATCTAAAACTATTTTTGACATAAAGGGACACTTTTGGTTGCTATGGACAATCTACAGTTTGCAGGGAGAAAGAAACGTTTTTATTATATAAAATGACATGCATGACACAGGACAGACCACTAGGGACAGGGGGGGTGTGTTTTTTTTACATACAGTACTGTAATCTATAAGATTACAGTATACTGTATGTAAGGTGTTTGTTTACTTTTTTGAATTTGGCGCCGTTCTCCGTCCCCGTGCGTCGTAACGTCGCAGGGAACGGAGATCGGCGTCACACGGAGGCACTGTGTGAATCGAGCGAGGTCCCGCTCGCTCACACAGCGCGGTGGCATCGCTGGATCCAGGGACAAGGTAAGTAACTTGTGCCTGTGGATCTAGCGAGGCAAGCCCGTGGCTGACACGGGGTTACCGCTCGCAGCAGGAAAATCTAACCCCGTGTCAGACACGGGAAGACCGCCAGGCAGGTTAAGAGATTACAACTAGGTAAAAAAAAAAAAAAAAAAATTTGAGTAAAGAACACCTTTACCACTAGAGCCAAGAGTATACATCAAATTCTACTAGAGCCAGAAGTTAGTACTGTATAACACTAGAGCTAGAATATAGCAAGTCGGGCAGGCAACGGGCACCATATATTACTATACATATATTGTACTCCCAGCTTTCTTAAAAACTGCATAAGATATTTATTTTGAACTTGTTTGTATCTTGTAAGATCAGAGTGAGCTCTGTCCACTTTTGATACTGATTACATGCAGACGCTGTTTTATTATTTATGAAGAGTACATTTTTAATTGTGCATGTGTCTGTGAGACCTTAATCACCACTGTTGATGTCAATTTTCTAAATATGTACTGTACCTCCAAATGTTTTAAAGAAAACAAAAATATGAATCAGTTCTACACAAGCAAAAATATGACATGCCCTTTTTCTGAAAAGTAAACAGTATTCAACATTTTGGAAGTTTGGATACATGTGCAAGTACATATTAATTTGGGAAATAATCTTAATTTCAAGATGAAGTCAAGTAAATGTCCTTAAAGCGGATGTGCCACTAAAAAAATATATTAAAAGCCAGCAGCTACAAATACTGCAGCTGCTGACTTTTAATATAAGGACACTTACCTGTCCTGGAGTCCAGCGCCGATCGCAGCAGATGACGAGCTGATCGCTCGTCACCCTGCTGCTCCCCCCTCCATCCACGGTGAGGGAACCAGGAAGTGAAGCGCTCCGGCTTCACTGCCCGGTTCCCTACGGCGCATGCGCGAGTCGCGCTGCGCCCGCGGATTGGCTCCCGCTGTGTGCTGGGAGCCGAGTGTTCCCAGCATACAACGGGGGACGGACGGGAAGCGAGGAAAAAAAAACGTCTTTTGCCCGTATCGTAGCGCCGGAAGTGGGTGCAGATACCTGTCTGTAGACAGGTATCTGCACCCCCCTCCCCCCTGAAAGGTGTCAAATGTGACACCGGAGGGGGGGAGGGTTCCGATCAGCGGGACTCCACTTTAGAGTGGAGATCCGCTTTAAGCCAGCCATATATGGATTGAAATTCGACCGGTTTAGTAGGGACCAGGCAATTTTGATTCATGTATGGGCACCCCTGGTTGTACAGAAGATCGACTTCTGTACAATCATTCTGTTGGGTTTTTCATGATTTATCAGTGTCAATGGCTATAGCTGGCAGCAATGATCAATTTATTCTGATGGTGGGAAAGCCTCCCTGCCATCAGAACAAAATGGCACAGCAGGATGAATTTATGGGTTGCAGTTGTAATCCTTGTCCCAATACCTCTAAAAATATATACCGGTACTTCTTATATGTGCAACTGTAAACCTTGAAAACATGCTGAATATCAAAAAACAATAATGAGAATCTAAAGTGCAATGATCTAATATGGTCCGACTATGCTCAGTAATGTCTGTGTCCTAGCCCAGCCCTACGCATTTCATCATTCAACGTCCTCACGAAGCATCTGAGAGGACATCAAATGATGAAACACATATAGCGGGGCTAGGACGCAGACGTCACCGTGCATGGTTGGATCGTACTCATGGCTTGTGGTTAGCAGTAGGAGGCGATCAGCAACTCGATATAGCGTTAATACCTTAGTGTCAGGGTGACATTTTATACATGTGAATGGATTTATACTCTTTTAAATAAAGCCTGTTTTAAATGTTATCACATTATGTAAGCCTTTCTCCCTCTGTCTTACTTTTATGTGTGGCATGTTTTGGATTGAGAGAGAGAGACGATATTGGGAACCAGTACCTTGGAGATTAACAATTTGGAAGCGCAGTAGCTGGTTTTTATTCTGACCAGCCAATAATTCTGGTGAGTCATTATAGTTTGGATGGTGAAGGATCACATCGGGTGTCACCTTTAGTGATTCAAACACACTTGAAGATTTTTTTAGCATTAAGTTGCATTGGATTTTCTCTCAGGACACCTTTCTCAGGATTCTGAGTGAACTATTATATTGCAATTGCACTTTTTTTTATTCTACAGCACTGGACTTGCACTTTTTGCATTATTTTTTTTTGCAGTAATTGCACTTTCTGTGTTTGCAGCATTTGCATTTAATGTTTAATATAAAATTGTTGCACTCTGCTATGATTGATGTAATTTCCGATATTATTGTAGCTATGCCATTTTAGATATATACTGTTATATATATCAATGCACTTTAGATTATCATTATTGTTTTTTGATTTACAGTTGCACATATAAGTAGTATGTATTTTTGAATTTATATTGCTGGCCAGATGTATTGGGACAAAGATTACAAACTAGCGCTGCTTGTTGTTTCCTTTCATTAGGGTTTTGGTGCATTACCGAATTATCAGTGGCAGCTGCTTGGTGCAATCCTTTCCCTCGCATTCTCCAATAACACCTTGGGCACTGTATTTTTTGCTTAGCATTATAAATATATGTTAATAAAAGCCTGTAACGGTCACCACCGTTTACGATATTCATTCCATCGCCCCACGACAGCTTATACGACACTCCGACAATCCAGCCGACAGGACCCGATCCATTCCATTTCCCAGAATAACGAGACCGACAAGCTCTGTTACTGGTTTCAAAATGTATGAATGAATCTTTAATGGTACCCTTTTAAGCTTTTTATGCAGTTACAGGCATGTTACAGTAATCAAAGGAACAAAGACACACTCCACCCACACATCACACAATGGGGCTTTAATCCCATTCTTTTAGATAATGACATTCAGAGGAGTTAATTATCCCCCAGACGTCGTGTCTCTGCGACAAGTTCCCCTCACCTGTTACACAAACACATTCCTTTACTAAACATAATTGACATGCTAATTCCCTACCCCTGAAAGGAGACATCTGACCTTTCAGACTTAAATAGTACAATGGACACAAAATGTAATTACAGCAAGATACTTTAACATCCCATAATAGCCAGCCAGGCTGACTCTGTTTCAATCCACATCACCACAGTAGCAGACTTATTTAGCATCTCATAATGAAATGTCTAGGAGCAGATGCAATTAACACCTCAAAAGCATGTGTCCCCCCATTGAATGAAAACACTCCATTTGGAGTCAGACTTTAACAACTTGTAATATTCCAAGATATCCTGCAAAACATGAATTATCAGTAATGTCCCATCTCATGTAATTTATAATTATTTCTCAGTCCCCCTACACCCAAAAGGGGCACATGGTGACCCTAGACCCAAGAGTCATTAGTGACGCTGGCACAGGAGTACACCACATCCTTCAAAGGTCTCTGGGTGTCACGGGCCATTTTGTTACAAAGCCCTTTTGAATTCACTTAAAATGATATATTATTATAATTTTATGTATTGTTAGCCTCCATTTCTATAGATTTATCTTCACATTTCTATTGTAGAAGTTGTACAGGTTGCTGGAATATGACTTGCAGTCTAAATTGGACTCACTGCTCTTTTTAGCAGACCTGGTCTGACACACCCTTCATTGCACTTGTGGTGAAGGGTTTGATCAATGCACATCTATGTCAGCACTGGAGTGTGAGTACACTGCATTTCCACTAAGAGACAAAGGGTATCTAAACAGAAAATCAGTTAGACGTCATAACATTTGATGGTGTAAATGGTACAGCACTATATACAAAAAAAATGTAAGACTTCAGCTGGGTTGTGTGATACATTATGAATATATGGTAATGTTATCCCAGTACCTGACATGATATTTGCACTGTTCCTTTTTTATGTTTTTGTTTTACACTGTTTGGTTTATTTTCTGCTCATTATCAGCAGACTTATTTAATAAAGGGTTTGCTAAATGCAGCAGCCATAGCAACTAATTACATTTCACTGTAATGTTACTGTAAACACATATACGTTATATGTTTTGTATAAGGGGGACCTGTCAGGATGGAAATATGGGAACTACAATTGCTGACTTGTTTTTAAAGTCACAAGCTCTTTGAAAACAAGGTTTGGAACTTTAATTCTTTTTGGTCAGCAGTGGCAGCTCCCATATTTCTATCCTGACAGTTTTTTTTAAGCATTTAATCTATTAATTGATTTATTAAAACATGCCCTGGGTTTGAGTTACCTGCCCTTGATCCAATATCTGAAAGCATTTACTTCTGTTTACTTCTGAAAAAGTATAAAGCTCTAATTATGTTATCAATGTTATCAGGTTATTTTGCCAGAAAAATTTGCATAGCTTCTGTCCTATGAAATATCTAGAGATAGTGTATCACAAACTTATAGAAAAAAAAATATTTCCTGTCTTACTGGAGTTTTGCATTTTTCCAAATAAACAGGGTTAATATTTGTGTTAAGTACTATACTTACTTTATTTTAGGAATTCTCACCTAATAAAGCTCATCAGTTATCACCTTTTAAGGAAGGATTTCTATTGGATACTTCTAAAGCCACGTACACACGATCGGATATCTGATGGAATCTAATCCGATGGATTTTTTTGTCGGATATCCGATGAAGTTGACTTTCATCAGTCTTGCCTACACACCATCAGTCAAAAATCCGACCGTGCCAAAATGCGGTGATGTACAACACTATGACAAGCCCAAAAAAATGAAGTTTGCAGTTTTGTGTCTCAAAGGAATTTCACCAAGATTTTCCTTGTGACATTGCAAAGAGAATTATGAAATACAATTTAAAAATTAAGCTTTCTGCATTTGTCCTGCCAAGTGGTTAAGTTTGGGCACTCAGTGTAACTTTAAGAAAATGGTTGAGTGATTCAAATACCACAGTTGCCCCTCAGTTGCTCAATGAGAAGCCTTTCGCTTTCCTTCTTGCTGCCATCAAAGTATACATTTTGTTGTTGATCAACAAAAACAATTTTAAAACCGAATGTAAAAATGACTACATGGGGAATCACTTAGTGTGTCCTCGTTTTACCTTTTCTGAGTTTAATCAATGAGTTGTTTATTATAAGGCTTATTGATATAGAAATTAATTCAACAAAGAAACTCAATCCCTAGCTCAAATAAAAATAAAATCATTATAATAACACCCTTGCTCTTTCTTCTTTTCCTGTTTGTTTTTGTGTATATTGTTGTTTTTGTGGGGCTTTTTAGAAAACTTCAAAAATTCAAAGCTATTAGAACACAAAGATGCAGACAATGTTAAAAGTGCAATAGTTTATGTTTTGGTCTATTTGTCCACATTATCTTGAAAACCTTGAACAACTAAAAAGAGAAAAAAACGAAGAAAAGGACAAAAATGGTTTAGCTATTTTGGGTTTATTTTTATGTTTATATTGTATTAGTCGCATCATGTATTATTATGATTAGAGAGCATAAACATTCATTCTGTCATTAACCACTTGCCGACCAGCGCACAACGATGTACGTCGGCAAAATGGCACGGCTGCGTAAAAATCGCAGCTTACTAGGCACGCGCCGTGTACTCCGTGAGCGCGCCCACAGGTCCCACGGACTCGATGTTCGCTGGGGGCCCGCGATCGCGACATGGAGCTGCAGAACAGGGAGATGCAAACAAGGCATTTCCTGTTCTGCCGAGCAACATGACAGGGATGTACTGCTCCCCTGTCATCGGGAGCAGTGATCTCTGTCATGTTGTAGTGAGCCCATCCCCCTACAGTTAGAATCACTCCCTAGGACACAATTAACCCCTTGATCGCCCTCTAGGGTTAAACACTTTACCTGCCAGTGTCATTTACACAGTATTCAGTGCATTGTTATGGCACTGATGGCTGTATAAATGACAATGGTTCCAAAATAGTGTCAAAATTGTCCGATGTGTCCACCATAATGTTGCAGTCACGATAAAAATTGCATATCGCTGCCATTATTAATAAATTATTAATAAAAAAAATGATAATATAAATGCCATATATCTATCCCCCTATTTTGTAGAGGCTATACTTTTTGCTCAAAACCAATCAATATATGCTTATTGTGATTTTTTTACCAAACATATGTAGAAGAATACATAACTTTTTTTTTTTTTTATATATATATTTATATTTTTGGGAGATATTTATTATAGCAAAAAGTAAAAAATATAGCTTTTTCTTAAAATTGGGGCTCTTTTTTTATTTATAGCGCAATAAATATAAACTGCAGAGGTAATCAAATATCACCAAAAGACAGCTCAATCTGTGGGGGAAAAAAAGTATGTCAATTTTGTTTGGGTGCAATGTCGCACAACCGCACAATTGTCAGTTAAAGCGACGCAGTGCCGTATCGCAAAAAGTTCTCTGGTCAGGAAGGGGGTAAATTCTTCCTGGGCTGAAGTGGTTAAAGAAAAAAAAGAAAAATTGGAGTCCAAATAGAAGCTTAGATCTGAACTATACAGGGAGAAATCACACTTTTTAATAGCCTTATCTAGGAGCAATTAAGTAAAGTAATTGTATGGGAAGAACATTTTTTTTCCTGAAATGGGTCATCTGGGGCATATATTGTGGTTGTATACTGGTCAGGAACATCTAATCTTCTTATGTCTTTAGACACCATAAGTAGTACTTTAACAGTATTAGGTCATATCCTAACAATATTGGGTCACACTGAGATGTATTGGTTATCTATAATGCAGTATAGAAATGTAATTGATTCAATAAACTTAAAGTTAATTCCTCATAATTGCCCTATTTATTAACAAAACATGTGTACAGACATGTTTGCATGAAAAAATTATTGGCAGTTTTTTTTCTGTTAGCTCACAGTACTTTGAATATTTTCTTTTGTATATCAAGTGCAATGGAGTTGAAATGACACTGTAGAATACATCCTTACTGCAGTATTTGCCATGATACAATTTTCTTTAACACTCCAGGGAGTGTTATATTGCTTAATGCTGCCAGAGAAGAAAAGCTGTTCTAATTTTCCAGACCTCGCCAAATAGGTGCATAAGCAAGCTGTTGGATCATTGATGCAATGGGTTTACACAGCACACACATGCAATGCTTTTAACTGCCTTAGTTAACTTGTTGGCAAGCTTTGCCATATATGTGTTGATATTTAAATGAGAGCAATAAGATGCTGCAAAAGACTTTTACTGTGATTTACTCTCTCTCTCTCTCTCTCTCTCTCTCTCTCTCTCTCTCTCTCTCTCTCTCTCTCTCTCTCTCTATCTATATATATATATATATATATAAAATATATTATATATATATATATATATATATATATATATATATATATATATATATATATATATATATATATATATATATATATATATATTGTATCAATCTAAACACAAATGATAACCACCCTAATAAATATATAACTAGCTTTTTAAATTAAGGTGCATATAGCAGGGTTTTTTATAAAGCAAACATTGTTTCAACAATTTGTGTTTTTTTTTTCCTTGCATATATTGCACATATGCTGTATGTGGAAAACACAATGCCACATCAAGGCTCCTCTGTATAGTATGGTCCCTAACTCTGATCTATGAAAGCTTGTTGGGACACACAATACTGTATATAGCAATGAATAAATGGGAAGGAATACCTGGAGGTAGCACATTTCTCACTAAAGGTGCATGCACACACCAGAAGCCCGGCACAGTACAATGGCTTCTGAAGAGTTCCAGTGTGTCCCCACATCAAATTCAGCAAGCTAAACACAATGACAACAACCCTAATCAATCTTTAACTAGCATTTTACAGTAAGTTGCACATGGAAGGGCTTTTCACAGAAGAGATTACAAACATTTCCCAGCACACACAGCATCCAGCAAGCAAAAAAAAAAACTATTGTGCTATTTCACCAATTTGTGCTCATAGTGCTGTGAAATATCCCCAACAGGGACACAATAAAAGCTTGCAGTGCACTTGTAGTGCAAAGTGGATTTGCCTTGAGTAAATAACCCCCATACTGTACCTTTTTTATTTTTTACTAGGGGTGAGCAAAATGGCCAGGTTCGATTCCAAGGGGGTTGAGTCTACAAAATCTGGCTTAACGTATGTAAGCCCAATTTTTTAAATATGGTGAATTTGTTTGTTTTTGTTTTCTTCTGATGATCCAGTCAGTTACACACTTTGGGGGGTTATTTACAAAAGGAAAATCCACTTTTCACTACAAAGTTGTAGATCTGAGGGGAAGATCTGAAACGGGGGGAAGCTCTGCTGATGTTATCATCCAATCATGTGCAATCTAAAATGTTTTTTATTTTCCTTGCATGTCCCCCTCAGATCTACACTTTCAAGTGCACTTGCAATGCACTATTTTATTTTATATGATTTTTTTATATGATGTATATGACTTTTGCATATGCATTCACCCAGTGAAAGTGCATGTGCATCCTTTCTGTGTGCATTAGGCCAAAAATTAATGTTATTAGGCTATATCATGTGATTCTTTATTGATTTTAAACAGAAAATGCAGCATTTGACCACTAGATGAAGCTAAGGGATTGCTTTACTAAAGGCAAAGAGAGGGTGCACTTTGCAAAGTGAAGTTGCCCTCTGCAAGAGCAGTTGCTTCAGAGCTTAGTAAATGAGCAGAAGCTCTGCTGACTTCCATCATGTTTAGGGTCGCTGTCCTGCTGAAGGTGAACCTCTGCATCAGTCTTGAGTCTTTTGCAGACTCTAACAGGCTTTCTTCTAAGATTGCCCTGTATTTGGTTCCGTCCATTGTCACATTAACTCTGACAAGCTTCCCTGTCTCTGATGAAGAAAACCATCCCCACAACATGATGCTGTTACCACCATGTTTCACAGTGAGGATGATGTGTTCAGGGTGATGTGCAGTGTTAGGTTTCCGCCACACATAGCATTTTGCTTTTAGGCCAAAAAGACCAGAGCATTTTCTTCAGAGCATTTTTTGGAAACTGCAATAGGGAATTCTTATAGCTTTCTTTCAACAATGGCTTTCAACAATGGCTTTCTTCTTGCCACTCTTCAATAAAGGCCAGATTTGTGGAGTGCACAACTAAAGCACTGTATACACGATCGGTTTGTCTGATGAAAATGGACCGTTTTCATCGGACAAACCGATCGTGTGTGGGCTAGTAGTGAAAAAAAAATGTTTTAAAATTTTCCTATGGATAAAAAACCTATCGAAGAAAAAGCTCCCCTGTGTGGAAGTCCATCAGTTAAAAATCCACGCATTCTCAGAATCAAGTCGACACATGCTTGGAAGCATTGAACTTCATTTTTCTCAGCACGTCGTAGTGTTTTACGTCACCGCGTTTGGACACGGTCGGATTTTTGACCGATGGTGTGTAGGCAAGTCAGCTTCATCGGATATCGTTTGTACAGGGCTTGATAGCTTGATTCTCCCACCTGAGCTGTGGATCCCTGCAGTTCCTTCAGAGTTACCATGGGTCACTTGACTGCTTCTCTGATTAATGCTCTCCTTGCCTGGCCTGTCAGTTTAGGTGGACAGCCATGTCTTGGTAGGTTTGCATTTGTGTCATTTTTAGATGATGGCTTGAACAGTGCTCTGTGAGATGTTCAAAGCTTGGGATATGTTTTTATAACCTTACCCTGCTTTAAACCTCTCCACAACTTTATCCCTGACCTGTCTGCTGAGTTCCTTGGCCTTTATGATGCTGTTTGTTCACTAAGTTTCTGTAACATACCTCTGAGGGCTTCACAAAACAGCTGTATTTATACAGAGATTAAATTGCACACAGGTGGACTCTATTTACTATATAGGTGACTTCTGAAGGCTTGAAAACCATTTATCATTTTCCTTCCACTTCACAAATATGTGCCACTTTGTGTTGGTCTATCACCTAAAATGCCCAATAATACATTTAGTTTTTTAGTTGTAACATGACAAAATGTGGAAAATTTCAAGGGGAATAAAGGCAATAAATACTTTTTCCAGGCACTGTAGATACACTTTAAATGATTTATTTTTAAGTCTACAGGGGAAAATCTGGTAATCAGTTCAGGCAAGTTTCAATGCTAATAGTCAAGGTATTGTCAAAAAAGGGCACGGGGAGCTTGGCACTGCCACTGGAGACATGTACCACCACAATTTTTTTTCTTAAATACTATACAACAGGGAGAAGGTCTTCCTTTCACTTTGAGGGTGACATGAATAAAACAAAACTCATTTGAAATATACACTTGGGAGATACCTTTATTTTGTGTGTGGTGTTATGGAACAGTACAGTTACCTTAACAACATCAGTAACACTGTATTCTGTATTACACATTTTTTATTTATTATGACATTTAACCAGGCATAAATACAGCAGCAACCCCAATCATAATTATTTAAACTTGAAAAAATAGGATTTTTTGCACTCACCATCCATGGACGGACACAGCTCCTTAAATCTTGACAAGTGGGTTATGTTCCTGTTCATAGGAGAGGACTAGGCAGAACATGTTAGTTATCTTAAAACATGTAACTTTAACAGAGTTGAACAGCCCCGCCCAGGGGGCGGTCCCTCCGGTCATAACCCCTCGCCCTGCAGTTCGTCAAAAAGCAGTACAAACTTAAAAAGGAGGGGTGGGTGCTGTGTCCGTCCATGGACGACAGCGAAAAGGATTTTACGGTGAGTACAAACAATCCTATTTTCTCTTATCGTCCATGGACGGACACAGTTCCTTAAATCTTGACAAGTGGGACGTCCCCAAGCAGTGTCAGAAAAACGAGGGGTGGGAGCAGCAATAAAAAAACAACTTCACCCCAAACAAGCAGAGCTCCTCAATGGAGGAGTTGCAAACTCAAACAGCCGCCTGCAAAACCTTGCGGCCGAAGGAAGCATCTGAAGATGCACTCACATCAACCTTGTAAAATATGGAAAAAGTGTGAATGGACGACCAAGTCCCCGCTTTACACACCTGTGAAACAGACGCTTGATGTCGTAAAGCCCAGGAAGCACCAATTGCCCTGATCGAATGTGCCGTGACAGGGAAAGGAGGCGCCCACTCCTTAAGGGCGTAGGCCTGGATGACAGTCTGCCTGATCCACTGAGAAATGGTGGCCGGCGAGACCGCCAGGCCCTTCTGCGGACCAGATACCGCCACAAACAGTGAGTCCGACCTCCGAAATGGAGCCGTAGCAGACAGGTACACCCGCAGAGCACATACCATGTCCAAGGTATGTAGCGCAGCCTCTTTGGGATGCGACGGTCGAGGACGGAAGAACAATGTCCTCATTCAGGTGAAAAGCTAAATCTACTTTCGGAAGAAAGGAAGGCTGCGGGCGTAGTACCGCTTCATCCTTGTGGAGGACCAAGTATGGCAAATTGCAAGACAAGGCCGCCAACTCAGAAACACGTCTGACAGATGAAATGGCTACTAGAAAAGCCACTTTCTGAGATAGCGTCAAAAGAGGAATTTCTCTGATGTTCTCAAAAGGAGGCTCCTGAATAGCCGAGAGCACCAGATTCAAATCCCACGGAGGAAGCGGTGGTCTAATTGGGGGAAGCAAATGTCGAAACCCCCTGCACAAAAGTACCTACCAGTCAGTGGGTCGCCAAGGGTCATTGAAAGAAAACAGCCAAGGCTGAAATGTGTCCCTTAATGGTGCTTAAGGCAAGTTTCTGATCCACTCCACGCTGTAAAAACAGCAGGACCTTGGAAACAGAATACATCCATGGACGCCACTCCATCTCCTCACACATAGAGATGTAGGCCTTCCAAGTGCGATGATAGATCTTCCGCGAAGATGAATTCTGTGCCCTCAGCATGGTTGAAATGACTGAATCCGACAGACTTCGGTCCCTTAGCACCTGGCTTTCAATAGCCATGCGGTTAAATCCAGCGACTGTATAGCAGGATGAAGTATGGAACCTTGAGACAGAAGGTCCTTCCGCATTGGCAGCCGCCAGGGTGCATCTGCCACCAAACGCACAAGGTCGGCGTACCAGGGATGCCGGGTCCAATTTGAAGCGATTAGAATCACCGGGATCCCCTATGTGTCCACTCTGCGGAGCAGACGAGAAGCAAATTCAGGGGGGAAAGGCATAAATTAGCCGATACCGACTCCACAGGGGCTACTAATGTGTCTGACGCATCTGCCCAAGGATCTCTGGATCTGGCCACGAACCTCGACACCTTGCGATTGAGTCGAGGGGCCAGGAGATCCATGTTCGGTGTGCCCAACTCCGGCAAAGGAGTTGAAACACCTCCGGATGTAACGACCATTCACCCTGATCCAGCATCTGGCGACTTAGGTAGTCCGCCTGCCAGTTTTCTACGCCCGGAATGTAAATGGCTGACAGAGCTGGCATGCTCCTTTCCGCCCACCACAGGATATGAGCAACTTCCGCAGCCGCAGCCAAACTTCTTGTTTCCCCTGATGGTTGACATAAGCCACCGCCGTGGCATTGTCCGACTGAATCCTGATTGGACATCCTTGTAGCCTCTGCGACCACGAGGAGAGGCATAGCCTGATCACTCGAAGTTCTAGTACATTGATCGGCAGGCAAGATTCGTCCGGAGTCCAGCGACCCTGGGCCAACTGGACCCCCCAGACTCCCCCCCAACCTGTGAGGCTGGCGTCTGTTGTGATCACAGTCCAATGGAAAGGAAGGATCGACTTCCCAGACTGAGGAGCCGGGGATCTCAGCCACCAACTCAGGGAAGCTCTGACCAGGTGAATTACCTGAACTGATGATCCAGAGACAATGATGATCTGTTCCATTTGGATAGGATCTCCTTCTGCAAGACTCAAGTGTTGAATTGGGCATACGGTACTGCCTCAAAGGAGGCCATCATGAGGCCCAGAACTCGCATGCAAAAATGGAGAGACAACCATTTGCAGGATGGTAACAATTTCACAGCCAACTGGAGTGTCTACAACTTCTCCAAAGGAAGGAAGACCTTCGCCTCCAAGGAGTCCAGAATTAATCCTAGGTACTCCATGCACTGAGTTGGTACCAAGACCGACTTCTGAATGTTCAGCACCCAACCAAATTCCTGGAGGGTCTGACTGGCTATAGACACGTCCTCCTCTAATTCTGAGCCAGAAGCAGCTCTCAGAAGATCATCTAAGTAGCCCACAACAGCAATGCCTCGCTGTCTCAGCAAAGCCAGAATCGGGGCGAGCACCTTGGTGAACACTCTTGGTGCTGACGCTAGGCTAAAGGGAAGAGCCACAAATTGATAGTGGTCTTCGCCGATCGCAAGGCGCAGAAGCCTCTGATGCCTGGTGTAGATGGGGACATGCAAGTATGTGTCCTTGATGTCCAGGGACACCAGAAAGTCTCCGGGATGGAGCGCAGTAACCACTGAACGAATGGATTCCATCCTGAACTTTAGCACCCTCACAAAGGCATTGAGGGCTTTGAGGTCCAAGATCGGATGGACACCGTCTTTCTTTGCGACCGCAAACAGATTTTAATAGAATCCCTGAAACCTTTACTTCAGTGGCACAGGTAAAATTACCCTGCACCTGAGGAAGTCTTGTACTGCTCCCATTAAAGCAGCCCGCAGAAGGAGAGGAAGATTTGAGGGAAAGAATCTGTTTGGTGGACAAGAAAGAAACTCGATCTTGTACCCTGAAGTTACCACCTCGCAGACCCACTGGTCGGAGAGAGCAGGGAGGTCCACCTATTTTGGCTGCAACTTTGGTGTCTCAGACGCTTACTGAATCGGCAAAGATTTTGCGCCAGACAATGAAGCGTCTGAGACACCAAAGTTGCAGCCAAAATAGGCCGCAACGCAGACCCCAGCATGGTGAACATGGAACGAATCACAGCTTCGGACCTCCTATCAATAGGGTTCTTAAAGGCAGGGGTCCCCTCTACCGGGAGAGTGGTTACCTTATTTAGCCGAGAGACCGGGGGGTCCACGGCCGGAGGAGAGGCCCATTTTTTTAAAAAGGCTCTCCTTAAAAGGATAACGGACCGCTATGCTCTGACGGACCACAAAGGACTTTTGCGGCCATTCCCATTCCTTCTCTATGAACTTATCAAAGAAAGTAACATAAGGAAAAACTTTCACAGAGCAGTTAGATTTGTGTGACCCAAAGGAGACAAACCCCTCTGTGGAAGTCCTAGCTGCATCCTCCAGCTTGAGAGAGTCCCTCACACCTCTAATAAGTGCACTCACAAGTGCCCTGTCTTGCACTGACCTGGACGAGGGGTCCTCCTCACCAGGGAGGTCCTGGTCCACATCCTCTGACATACCAGAACCGGGGTCCTGAGCCGCAGCCAGGCCCGAATCCGAGTCAGAGCATTCCCCAGAAGATGGCGGGGGGAGGGGCCGCTTTCACCCTGGCAACAAATGATTCCAGGACTGCCGACAGCGTATCCATGGGAACCGCAGGTGCTGGGCACTGTTTGATGCCTATGGCAATTTAGGGGAAGAAAGGCCAGATACCGACTCCATATTCACCCTCCTTGTTGCACCGACCGGGGGGGGGGGGGTTACCCAGGGGACTCACCACCCAGAGGGAGACCGCTCAGCACCGCTGCCCTCTTTCCTTGTATACACAGCGTGTGTGTGAGGAAATAACTGTGAGGAAAAAACTGAGGTGAATGAGCTGCACGCCGTTAGAAAGCCAGAGCTAGAGGCCAAAACCCACTCGAAAAAATGGCCGCCAGACACCTCAGATAAAAGGGCGCGGACCACAAGAAAAAGGCCACCCGCAATACCGACCTGCGCCACAGTGCGGCCACGACAAAATGGCCGCCAATGGAAATTTTAATAGAGAAAACAGGCACACTAAAAATGGCGTTGGCGCTACAAATAATGTTGCCTGAGCTCCGCGATGTGGACGAGAAGGCCCAGGAGACAGACCCCCTCACAGAAAGCGGACCCTGGCACCCCACAGGGACCCGGAGTCCCCCCACAGGCACACCCCGGTCACAGCGTGCCCTAGGGCAGGAGGGGAAAGGGCAACAGAGAGCAGGGAAAGGGGGACAGGAGAACCCCTTAATCCCGGGAATGCTCAGCTGTTCCATCCTGCCGAGGCAGGAGGAACTGTACTTACCCGTCCTTGCAAGGACTTGCTGGTGCGTCCCTGACAGACCCACAACCGATGGTACGGAGTAGCTGTCGGCCCGGTCAACTGTGAGTGAGACAACAGCTGCCCAGTCATATGTGGACCCCGAAGCATATGCTTACCAGCCACCCCTGGAGCCATGGGGTATGTCGTGGCTGACCCAGCGCGTAGCTAAGGTCTGCTTACGCTCGATGGCTGGACTGGCGGATTACAAGGATCTATAATATCCAGCCTGTCACCCAGCCGGCAGTTGATAGAAGAATCACAAAAAAAAAAAAAAAAATCTGGGCCCAAAGGGAGCCACGTCATTCTCCTCTGCTAGGAAGAAAAAAACTGAGCTGCATGCTGCAAGGTTAGGGGTTATGACCGGAGGGACCACCCTCAGGGCGAGGCTGTTTAACTCTGTTAAAGTTCCATGTTTTAAGATAACTAACATGTTCTGCCTAGTCCTCTCCTATGAACAGGAACATAACCCACTTGTCAAGATTTAAGTAACTGTGTTCGTCCATGGACGATAAGAGAAAAGGTAATTTTGTCTGCAACACCTGGATTTTTATCCAGTTCTAATAGGCCTTAATTGAATAACGGAAGTAGCAGTCACAAAAAATATTGGAACGTTAATGCTTAAAAAATAAAGCCAAAGCCCTCAATTTCAAACAAATTTTCCAGTGGCAAAACACTTTAATAGTATTGTGATAAAGATGGGTAGAATCAGCACCAAAATATATATAAATAGTGTTTAAGCTGCTCCTCTAGATTAGGTGTGAGCCATAAACTGGAAAAAGTGATTGTGGAGGGCGCTAATTATAGTGCTATATACTATAAATATACTAATTAGTTAATTATTACCAATAATAATACCAATATATAAATCAAATGCACACAAGTGATAATTATATATAAACTGGTGATACAATGATGATCACTAAAAATAAATAAATAAAGTCCCAATATCAGTGTGGAATCCAATGACAAACCCATAATATCTTGCTTAAGGTGATGTAAGTGATCCTCCACCATACATTCAAGTATTCTGTCTTCACCCAAAACGTGCTCAGATAAAAGATGCGCTTACCACAATTATTTGACCTCTTTACTGAAAAATAAAGTCAAATAAATCGTTGACAGGATTGTGCCTGTACACATGTTGAATAGCTGGAAATGTTCCTATTGCCTCACTCCCGGAGTCCAGGTAAGATGTACCGTATTTATCGGCGTATACCGCGCACTTTTTTGACCTGAAAATCAGGGCAAAATCGTGGGTGCGCGATATACGCCGATACCCGCTTTCCCGCACCGAGTTTGAATACTGCGCCAACATATACCAAGCGCAGTACACTCGTGTATAGTCGGCCAGTCTCGGCTCCTCTCGCGCTGACGTCCTGGACGTACAGAACGTCAGCGCGAGAGTAGCCGAGCCTGCCCGACCATACAGGAGTGTTCTGCTCTCTGTATATGTCGGCGCAGTATTCAAACACGGCACGGGAAACGAGAGGGGAGGACGCGAGGACGCCGCAGAAGGATTACGATGTACAAAAAAACAGAGAAAAAGCCCATAGCGTAATACTGTTTATTTAAAATGATAGTATAAAAAATGCCAAATGGCTCCTTACATTAAAAAGGGCCTTCCCGGCACTGGGGCTGCATGCGTGTAGCAAATTCCTTTGCGATGTCGCTAGGCTCAGTCTCGTAGGCGGCGTGCGTTCCACCAGCTCTGCTAGTTCCTCAAGCACCGGAGATGGCGTGGACAGACACGTGATTTTATAACAGAAATTATAAAAAACATTTATTCTAAAATTGTCTGTCTTTTTTATTTACTAGCAAAAAATGTAATACCCAATGGTGATTAAATGCCACCAAAAGAAAACAATATCTGTCTAATATATATATTAGACAGATATACAGTACAGACCAAAAGTTTGGACACACCTTCTCATTCAAAGAGTTTTCTTTATTTTCATGACTATGAAAATTGTAGATTCACACTGAAGGCATCAAAACTATGAATTAACACATGTGGAATTATACATAACAAAAAAGTGTGAAACAACTGAAAATATATTTCATATTCTAGGTTCTTCAAAGTAGCCACCTTTTGCTTTGATTACTGCTTGGCACACTCTTGGCATTCTCTTGATGAGCTTCAAGAGGCAGTCACCTGGCGCAGCACCCCATCACTCTCCTTCTTGGTCAAATAGCCCTTACACAGCCTGGAGGTGTGTTTGGGGTCATTGTCCTGTTGAAAAATAAATGATGGTCCAACTAAACGCAAATCGGATGGAATAGCATGCCGCTGCAAGATGCTGTGGTAGCCATGCTGGTTCAGTATGCCTTCAATTTTGATTAAATCCCCAACAGTGTCACCAGCAAAGCACCCCCACACCATCACACCTCCTCCTCCTCCTCCTCCATGCTTCACGGTGGGAACCAGGCATGTAGAGTCCATCTGTTCACCTTTTCTGCGTCACACAAAGACACGGGGGTTGGAACCAAAGATCTCAAGTTTGGACTCATCAGACCAAAGCACAGATTTCCACTGGTCTAATGTCCATTCCTTGTGTTCTTTAGCCCAAACAAGTTTTTCTGCTTGTTTCCTTTCTTTAGCAGTGGTTTCATAGCAGATATTCTACCATGAAGGCCTGATTCACACAGTCTCTTCTTAACAGTTCTAGAGATGTGTCTGCTGCAAAAGGTGGCTACTTTGAAGAACCTAGAATATGAAATATATTTTCAGTTGTTTCACACTTTTTTGTTATGTATAATTCCACATGTGTTAATTCATAGTTTTGATGCCTTCAGTGTGAATCTACAATTTTCATAGTCATGAGAATAAAGAAAACTCTTTGATTGAGAAGGTGTGTCCAAACTTTTGGTCTGTACTGTATATATATATATATATATATATATATATATATATATATATATATATATATAAAAATTGACTAATTTTCATTCAAAGTGTGACAATACTGAAAGCTGAAAATTGGCCTGAACTGGAAGGGGGTGAAAGTCTGGACTTGAGGTGGTTAGGTGATTTTGTGGCCTATGCTACACCACAGTGTTAGTTACCCAGCTATAATAATTTTTCCCACAAGGTCATCTGCCGGCCAACATTAATTTACACAGAAGGCCATCCCTGCCCTCTACAAACATGTGGAAGGCCACAAGAGCTTTTGAATCATTATACTTCATAGGAGCGATTGGATTGCCTTTCAAAATATATATCACAGCTGTTTGCATTAGTTGAACCTTCAGTTGCTCCATTTTTTCTTGCCTGCACTGATCTATTTTTTGGAAAATGTAACATCTATGTCTGTATTGGCTGTATGTTCCTGTTGTCTCTACTTGTTTTCAATAAAATAATTTATGGGAAAAAAAAATAGCCTGAAGCATTTTATATGTGTTTGTTTGCAAAGGCTAAATGGCTGCTTCCCAAAGCAGATCCTTTGTAGAATTAATAAGAACAAGCAAATGCGTGTCTTGTTATTCATGGTGTAATATCAATGTACATTCTATAAGCCAGCGGTTTATTCATAAAACAGTGTAAATGTGATGCTGGTTGAAAATTGTTTCTAAACCAACAATATGAATGTTTTAATAGCATAGTGAACAGCTTCATCCTGCAACGTAGAGCTTCTGGTAAAGAGCAGTGCCTGACTACCAACTAGCACTTAACTACTTCCTAGAGACTGGCTTTATCTCCTAGAGACTAGCTTTATTAATAGGCAGCCAATGGATTATGGAGCCCACTTTTCTTGTCTCTCATCATTGCAGTAAAAAACTGTGAAGAACTATTATAACCACAATATTAATTTCCAACCTTAATGTTGAATGACAAGGGACAGGTTGTATGGACTTCTATCTATTCAAAAGAGTGACGTGAGAAATGTGACAGATAAGCATTCATATTGAAATGAGAGACCGTGTAGGCAGCAGAAGGTACAGTGGATATGGCACAGAGGAAGGAGAATTAGCAACTTGTTGTTCAAGGCCAGTGTAGGTGATATCTCTTTTCACCTAGCACAAGAAGACAAACCCAATGTTTTTCAGGATGTGTTGCATAACAGAGTAGGTAACAGTAGAATCATGGGAACTGAAGCATGCATTTCTTGGCAGAGTCTGAGAGTGGAATTGGGGACATTGGGAGTTTTTTTGTGAGGTATTGTAGGTAGGACAGTTCATTCTTATGGGAAGTGTGTAATACAGATAGGGGACAGTATAGTCCCCATGGCTTTTCATATAGCATGGAATTAGGCATGGGATCATTGACACAAAAGGAGTTGTGTAGAGAGAATGTAATAGAGGTCATCATTATGGCAGAAAATATGTGGAAGATCTGCATTTGACAACATAGAATAGCTTTTGTATGGGAATGGATAAACTGGAAAGAGTGAGCATTGAAGTATTGCCATGTACATAATGGAGCAGGGTTCCCTTTTACCACTTGACCTCTGAAACATTTACCCTCCTTCATGACCAGGCCATTTTTTGCGATATGGCACTGTGTTACTTTAACTGACATTTGCATGGTCATGCGACACTGTACCCAAATAAAATGTATGTCATTTTTTCCCACAAACGGTGCTTTCTTTTGGTGGTATTTGATCATCGTGATTTTTTGCCTTATAGACAAAAAAAATCCCTGTAAATTTTGAAAAAATAAACCAATATTTTTTACTTTCTCCTATAAATCACATCAAGCGAAAATAAAAAAAAGTCACACTTCTTCATAAATTTAGGCCAACACGTATTCTACATCCCAATAAGTATATAGGTATTTGTTTTTCGCAAATGTTATAGCACCTACAAACCGCTCCAGAGAGCGATACTCGGAAGTGGCGATTGGATATTCGTTTTATCACACAGACGGCTGCCCAAATCTGTATTTAAGTCTCTTGAACGCTGAGCATCAAAGCACACGCACTTTAATTATTGCTACATTGAATATTGTTTAACCACCTGAGGCCCGCGCTATAGCCGAATGACGGCTACAGCGTGGACCTGAAATTCCAACTGGACGTCAATTGACGTCCGCCCCTTTTGGCGTTCCCTGCGTGCGCTCCCGAGCGCGCAGCAGGGAAACTATGTGTTGGCGATCACAGATCGCGGCGAACGGCCAATCAGAGTGGTCGTTTGCTATGCGATCTGTGCGGCCAATGAGAGATGATCTCAAATGTAAACATTTGAGATCATCTCTCATTGCTGGCTCATACAGAGAAAGCGTCCTGTCTCTGAGGAGACCGATCTGTGTCCCTTGTACATAGGGACACAGATCGGTCACCTCCCCCAGTCACCCCCCTCCACCTACAGTTAGAACACTATACAGGGAACATATTTAACCCCTTCCTCACCCCCTAGTGTTAACCCCTTTAATGCCAGTCACATTTATACAGTAATTAGTGCATATTTATAGCACTGATCGCAGTATAAATGTGAATGGCACCAAAAATGTGTCCGATGTGTCCACCATAATGTCACCATCCCAATAAAAATTGCAGATCGCCGCCATTACTAGTAAAAAAAAAATAATAAAAAAAAACAATTCTGTCCCCTATTTTGTAGGCGCTATAACTTTTGTGCAAACCAGTCACTTATTGCAATTTTTTTTTTTTTTTAATTGGGCTATTTATTATAGCAACAAGTAAAAAATATTGTATTTTTTTCAAAATTGTCGCTCTTTTTTCTTTATAGCGCAAAAAATAAAAACCGCACAGGCGATCAAATACCACCAAAAGAAAGCTCTACTTGTGGGGAAAAAAAGGACGTCAATTTTGTTTGGGAGCCACGTCGCACGACCGTGCAATTGTCAGTTAAAGCGATCCAGTACCGGATCGCAAGTGGTTAAAGTACGTATATATTGAAAGGGGGGCGCATATGGGACATTAAAGTTTTAAACAATATTACGCTATGGTGTCTATTCTGATGTCGTTTGCATGAGCCCACTGGATCCTTTTCATATATGTGCCCTGTATGATGGTGTAAGGTGGTTCAAAAGGGAGAAGAAGGTGTTTGTGATATCAAGGCATTATACGCTTATCCTTGGGGTAAGTGCATCCCCGAGAGGGGCTTCCTGTGCTCAGGAGGTGCTGTATGGGTGAACGGTGGATTGTGAAGAAGATCCTTGCATTGCTTTCACTAATGAACTGCACTTTCTGAGCTCCTCTCACTTTCATCTCAATTTCTGTTGGTTTCCTTTATGAGGATTAATGCATAAAGAGGTTTGTTCATTTCAACTCAAACAAAAAGCGCTACTACAATATTTATTGGACATTCATTGCTCTCTATTTATTGTTTTTTTATATATTCTTTTACATTTTAAGTGGCTGCTACACATTTAAGTGTGATTAAGAGTGTTAACTTATATCACATTTTTTGACTATATTTATTATATCACGCTTTCCTTAACCCCCTGAGCGCTGAGCTGTGCCTAAGATAGGAGGGCCAATTTAGCATTTTTTATAAATGATATGTATATATTTGATATCTGGTGCCTTAAAAATCCCAGGTGCTTAGGGGATTTGTAATCAGAATCAATTTTAGAAAGTTTTATTTTACTGAAAGGGTAGGTAAAACTTGGAATTGACTTCCAGCAGAAGTAGTGAGTGAGTCAACAGTAAGTGGTTTCAAACATGCTTGGGACAAATATAGATCTATTTCTTAGTCAAAAAAGTTAAGACTCAATGGACCAGTTTTTCTGCCACCACTTTTCAATGTTTCTGTTTGTGATTTTAACTCATTGTAACATTCGATTAGAGAGGCAAATAGGGTTCTTATGTAATATTTCTTGTTTACTTGACTTACAAAAAGAAATATATATATTTTTTTTTTTTTTTTTAGCGCTGATCATTACAAGTAAAAAAGAAAATATGTACAAAACCACTACACTGAAAAATATGAATGTGTAATGCTAAAAAGCATCAGAAATTCTCTGTATTTATGAAATGTGAAAAGTTTTTCCCAATATCGAATGGGTATGCTGAACTGGGACTTACTAATCAAACATTATTATTTAATTATTATGCTGCATTCTGTAGGGAATACATTTATTTGACTTTAAAAAGATTGGAATATCTTCATAAAACAGAAAGATGTACAGTATTTGTAATAAAAAAACCAATATATATATATATGTATATATGCATAGGTAGGATTGTTATATATATATATATATATATATAAAATACAATATATTATTTTCATATTTAAGAAAAAGTAACACATTTTGCCAGTTCTACAGTATATATCATTGTAAAGCTTAAACATACTTTTTTTTTTAAATACAATGCCTTTGTGCATAATTCTAACTCAAACATATTCACATTATTAACTTTTAGAAGTTTATTAGTCTCAATGCTAATGAAATCAGTCATCCTTTGCAAATGCACATGGCTCCCTAATGAAACTTCCCTAGATGGATCAGCAGTTAAGTGAGAACATCCAACTGTTTACATAATACTGTATCCTATACTATACTATAATAAATGAAAAGTATATACAAGATGTCCTTATGAGTTTAAAAAATTCCAGAAAGGAATTTAGAAAGAAACTGTAGAAAAGAAAGAAAGAAACATATCATCGATTATCTGCACAATGTGATCTCCTATGTGTAGCTTTTAGCCTTAAAATTTAACTCTAGGAAAACAGAAAAATCTAAAGTTGAAATAAAAATATGGAAGTTGTGTTACCTGCCAAACGGTTATTCATTTTAAACCTTCAGTTTTGAGATTTACACAGTCCTACCAGACTGTGGAGCCAGGTTGTGACCTGATTTTTCTTTACTGCATTAGACAATACAGACAGGTCACAGACAGGTCACATTTTGTCCCCAGCTTGTGTTTGGTCAGCTGAGGAACAGACTAATGAATGTATCTCTCTGCTAATTTTGCTCTTCCCTCTACAGCCAATTCAGCAAACATTGCACGAATTTCAATCCATGTATGTTCATGAGAAGTCAATTTATCGATCGATTTCTCATTAATCAGTTTGTTGGCAATGTTTTACTCAATCAGCTCATGTAGCCAAATAGCTGTCAGAATATAATGACACAGTAGGGAAGATTCCTGCATCCACATCAAATGTGCAGATGGTGGAAATAGTTCAGTTTTCTTTGGTCAGCTGGCTGGATGTACAAAAAAAAAGGACCAAACCATGATTTTTGATCAGAAATAAACACACACCCATATGGTTTCGTTAGACTGTTCTCCTATAAATACTATACCAAGCAAGAAATATCCTTATATAATGGTAGTTTTCATAAAAACAGAGGATTGAGAAACTTATACTGTATTGCTACTACAGGAATATCACTATTATGTAAACTGTAAACTATGGCCCGGATTCAGAAAGCCCGACGTAACTTTGTGCGGGCGTAGCGTATCTCAGATACACTACGCCGCCGTAACTTAGTGAGGCAGGTTCTGTATTAAGAAAGAACCTGCGCCCTAAGTTACGGCGGCATAGCGTATATGGTCCGGCGTAAGCCCGCGTAATACAAATTATCCAGGCAGTGGGTGTGTTGTATGTTAATGAATGGTGACCCCACGTAAATGAAGTTTTTTACTAACGGCGCATGCTCCAAATTCCGTGGACGTATCCCAGTGCGCATGCTCCAAATTCCGCCGGGCGGACGTACGTTTCTGAAGTGGCGTATCTACCTAATTTACATATTCTACGCGTAAATCTCCGGAAGCGCCACCTAGCGGCCAGCTTAAATATGCAACTAAGATACGACGGCGTAAGAGACTTAAGTCAGTCGTATCTTAGCCAAATTTTGGGGTATCTTGCTTTCTGAATACAGAAAGAAGATACGCCGGCGCGTCCTAGAATTTACGTGGCGTATCCATAGATACGGCGACGTAAACTCTTTCTGAATCCGGGCCTATGTTTATATGTATATAAATCATCCAAATACTGTTGTGTTTCTCAACTCCAGTCCTCAAGGTGCCCAAACAGCCGTGGTAATTACTCAGGCCCCGTACACACGTCCGAGGAACTCGACGGGCAAAACACATCGTTTTGCTCATCGAGTTCCTTGTGAAGCCGCTGAGGATCTCGGCGAGCCAAGTTTCCTCATTGACTAACGAGGAAATAGAGAACATGTTCTCTATTTGGCCCGACGAGATCCTCGTCAGCTTCCTCGGCCAAAAGTGTACACACCACCGGGTTTCTCAGCAGAATACGGCTCCGATCGAGTTTCTGACTGAATTCTGCCGAGAAACTCGGTCGTGTGTACGGGGCCTAAGGAAGTGAAACTGATCAAATCACCTGTGCAAAATAATGGAAAGCTGAAAACATGACCTGCTGGAGCCCCTCGAGGACTGGAGTTGAGAAACACTGGTGTAGGCTACATTCATTACACCTTTTTTTAAAATAGGGTCTTATTTTCAGCCACACCTCTAAAGGCACGTGCACATGATCCAATTTTATGGCCATAATTGTCTGATGGACGTGTTGTGTCGGATAATACGACCGTGTGTATGCTCCATCAGACAATTGTTGGCTGAATTAACGACAACAATTGTTGGCTGTTCATGCTCACCAACTGTCTGACAACAAATCTGTTGCGTAGTATTATCCGATCGTGTGTATACAAATCCGTCCAACTAAAATCCAAAGTACAAACATGCATGCTCAGAACCAATGTTAAACATTAAGACAACATTAGCAGAAGTTGCCCAAAGGGTAGCGCTAAAGATCAGAAAAAACACATATTTAGGTTTTGTTGGCTGAAATGTTGTGCCGTCTGTGTGCAGAACAAGTTCACGGGCAACGCCCTTCGGATCAAAATCCTGGAAGTCCGATCGTGTGTACGAGACTTTATTCAGTAGCTTATATTTCACTTAACATAAAGCTCCTTTTCAAATACTTATTCTTGTACTTTACATCAATACTAAAGTGAATATTTGTGACAACTTTTAAAACAAATGTTTTGGAATTACTGCTTTTAAAGTTACCAGAGGATTTGTCACAAATTTTTGATATAAGGGAAGTTCATCAAGCAGATATAAATAAAAGTACAGTTGCAAAAGTACAACACAAATCAAATTACTATTTACAAGTCACAGATCTCTAAGACCCCTTTCACACTAAGGTGGTTTTCTTGTGTTTTAGCTCTAGAAATAGCCTCTAAATAATGCCTTAAAACTACCTCCCATTCATTTCAGTGTGTTTTTTCACACTGGGGCGATGCAAGACGTTAGGAAAAGTCCTGCAAGCAGCATCTTTAGGGCAGTTTGGCAGTGCTGTAAAAAGCGCCCCCAAAATACCCTGCCCATTGAAATGAATGGACAGCACTTCCTAAGCGCCTGAAAAGCACTTCAGAAGCGCTGCAACATTAAGAATTAAAAACGCCACCCTAGCTGACGAAAAGTGCAGCTTAAACAGCACTAAGTGGCCATGGCTCAGTGTGAAAGGGTTCTTTATAGTCGTTGTATTATAAATTCAAGCAAGGGCTAGAGAATACATTCTCCTACATACAAGGTCCTCAGATTACTTATGTAAGACTTACAGACATCAGCTTTTTACTAAACATACACATTTATTAGCATTGTGGGGCATTTTTTAATAAAGTGGAAGGAATTATGTCTATTACCGTGCCATAGTTTGCTACTCTGTCAGATTTATCGTAATCATGCTTCTCATGTAATAAATGTGTTGCAACGCTTTTCACGTATTGCACTGTCATATTATGCAAAACTGAGGTAGATTTGTCACAGGTGAAAGTGTGGCCTTGTTGCCACAAATTTAGCAACTCGTACCATTTTGCCTAAAAAAAGTACAAAGTAATTTTTCGTTTATTTTACCTTTAAAATGTAGTTTACATCAATTCTCATGCATCAGATTGGTGTTCTAATTCTTCCATAATCAAGTTCATTACTAGACATTTGTACATTCGTAGACAGGTTGACATCCATACATTTGTAGACATTTGTAAAACAGCTGCAAAAGTTTGAATATGAACATATTTTCTTGGCGCAACATATTGGAACTAGAGTGTAATTGCTTTTATAAATGTCCACCCCTATGTTTATGTGTGCAATATATTCAAAGAAAAATCAAAAATGCCCTCATATTTTTCATCTAGTTCACAACTAGACATTTTGTACATTCATAGACAGGTGTTAGGGCTGGGCTCAGCCCTTCCTTCTCTGAGCTGGCCGCTGAGCTTTCGGCTAATTGCCAGCTCCTTTATCTCCACAGTGTCTCACCTGTTGTTGATTTCCTGCTCATCAGTCCTGCCTACTTAAACCGTCCTGCCCAGATGATCTCTGCCTTCACCTTGGTCAACATCACAGAGACTATCTCCTGCATTCCTGCTAAAGACTTGCTTGGCTAACATTCCTTCTGGCTCCAGATCCTGCTTGCTGTTCCACTAGGCTGATCCCTGTCTTCCTGACTTTCTGGCTTGTCTGACTATCTGTTTCAGTTACCGAACTTTGGCTATGTGTTGACTATGTTTGATCTGATTTATGATTTCTGACAACAGGTTGACATTCATACTGTAGACATTTGTAAAATAGCTGCAAAAGTTAGAAAATGAACTGGAAATGATTTGTACACAAATGGTCCAACATTTTGTAACTAGAACGGAATTGCTTTTATAAATGTCCACTACTGTGTTTATGTGTGCAAAACCATTAAAGAAAAAATATTATTATACAGGATTCATATAGCGCGGATAGTAGATGCAGTGCTTTACAACTTGATGGTAGACAGTACAAATACAATACACTTTAATAAAGTAGGAATCAGAGGGCCCTGCTCATTAGCACTTACAGTCTAAGAGGGAGGGTCAGGAGATACAAGAGGTAATAACTGTGGGGGATGTGCTGATGGTGAAAATAAATGTAGAGTTGTTAGGTGGGGGCCAGATAGGCTTCTCTGAAGAGATGCGTTTTCAGGGATCGTCTGAAAGTAGACAAAGTAGGAGATAGTCTGACAGATTGGGGTAGAGCTTTCCTGAGGATGGGAGAGGCTCTGGAGAAGTCCTGGAGTTGAGCATGGGATGAGATGACAAGCGAGTTAGAGAGCAGAATGCCTTGGGAGGAGCAAAGAAGATTTGGTTGGTATTTTGAAAACAGGTTAGTGATATATCTAGGGGCCAGGTTGTGGATGGCTTTGTAAGTTATTGTTAGTATTTTGAATTTAATTAGTTGGTTGAGCAGCAGACAATGAAGGAATTGGCAGAGAGGGATAGCAGACGCAAAGCAGTTTGTAAGGTTGATGAGCGTGGCTGCAGCGTTCATGATTGACTGGAGGGGGGGATAGCCTATTTATGGGTAAGTCAATGAGGACTGAGTTGCAGTAGTCGAGGCGAGAGATGACCAGGGAGAGTGGATTAGAAGCTTTGTGGTGACATTGGAAAGGAAGGGGCGTATCTTGGAGATGTTGCAGAGGTTGAAGCAGCAAGCTTTGGACAGTGATTGAATGTGGGGCTGAAAGTATAGTTCAGAGTCCAGGATTACACCTAGGACCTTGGTATGGGGTTGATAGTTGAGCTATTGATTTTAACAGAGAAATCAGGGGAAATGGCATGTGGGGGAGGAAATATCTTGAGCTCGGTTTTGGATAGGTTGAGTTTGAGGAAGTGAGGTGACATCCAGGCTGATACATCAGTTAGTAAAAATACACAATGCCCTTAGATTTTCCATCTAGTTCATAACTAAACATTTGTACATTGGTAGATAGGTTAACATTCGTACATTCGTAGACATTTGTAAAACAGCTGCAAAAGTTAGAATATGAACAACAATGATTTGTACATATTGAGGTGCAACATTTTGGAACTAGAGTGTAATTGCTTTTACAAATGTCCACCACTATGTTTATATCATTAAAGAAAAATCCAAAATGCCCTCAAATTTTTCACCTAGTTCATTACTAGACATTTGCACATTCGTAGACAGGTTGACTTTCGTAGACATTTGTAAAACTGCTGCAAAAGTTAGAATATGAACAAAAATGATGTGTACATGCTTTCATGGTGCAACATTTAGGAACTAGAGTGTAACTGCATTTTAGAAACGTCCACCACTCTTTTTATATGTGCAATATCACTATAGAAAAATTCTAAAATGCCCTCAAATTTTCCAGCACTCCAAATGTACTTATCATTTAGCTAAATCAGCTTTCAGGATTGTTTGCAGTCAAATACATGTGCGGATTACTTATACTTATTTATCAGGTGCGTTGGCACAAATGAAATAAATGGTATAAAGTAGTTTAATCACAGTTTTGAAGAAAGAGCCTATCATTTTAATGATGAAATGTCTGCATAGAATAAAACTGTGAAGAGAAGCATTGTCCTTTACTTACAGCTTTCAAGCTGCATACATGTCTATGGCTGTTTTTGCTCTGAAGCTGATCAACTGTCCTCCCACAAGTGTTTAATGTGGCTGGCCATTCATCACCAATAAAACATTGCCCCTAGACAAGGACATAGCTGACTACAGAAAATGTACAGTACTTTATCTTTCTTCATACGAAAGTAAAGCATTTTATCTACCAATATCGGGTTCAGCAGCAGTGCAGGGAAATCTCTTTAAACTAGGATCAGAAAAGTAAGCATTGCATTATTAGTGCTGAGCATAGTAAGATGTTTCAAATACATTTAAGGGTCAACAAGAACTACAATAAAAAAAAGGAATGTCACTTTGGAAATAAAAGGATTTTTTTTTTTTTTTTGCAGGAACACAAACCATGGCTTTTACTATTTGTGAATAGAAGGTTATACCACACAAGCTTACACTGAAATGATACAATTTACTAAGAGACCTCTATTCATAATAATATACTAGCAAAAAGGAACCCATCAATTGAATGGAATTTTGTACTGAATGTGTAACAAATGCTGTTATTGATATAGTGAAATACCAATTAACAGTCTTTTAAAATGTAAATTTGCTTTTTAATCTACTAGATTTAAATGAGATGTTACAGTGGCATCTATTGGTTTAAGAGCTTAGTGAAGAGCCTAACATTTGTTCTACTATCACCTACTATTTTCAACTGAGGTATGTGCAAACAAATTTAAATATTAAAATAAACCTTACTGAGTTTTAAAAATTAACATTCTTCTGAAGACCAGGCACCACAATATGCCTACTAGTATACCCTCTACAGCATTTAAGTGCCACAAGTTCTTCAATCCACCATTTTAGTCCAGAGGGTTGAGAATTTTTTTACCAAAAGGTCTGGGGACATTATGTGCCAGATGTAAGGTGAATCTAAACCAGAAAGAGGCACAAAAGACCTTTTCCTGGCTAATAAAGGTGATTTTAGGCATCTTTGGTGTTTGCTAAGTTACAGTCTGGTGACAATCGCAAGTGAACATGTGTGGTGAGTCAGCCCAATGGCTATCGCCCATAGCTTAACTCCTATTGGCATACAGTATATTATTAGCACTTTTAAAATGTTAAAGTTGAGAAAGGTATACTTTAAGAGCCTGAAAAAGTGCCCAGTATGGAAAAAAAATGAAATACAAATTAAAACCAAAATGTTTACAAAGATGCAGTTGCCAAACTGGACAAATGATCAATTTTTTTTTAACCTAATAATGAGTTTTAATACAACTCTATTCCATAAAGTTAAAGAAGAGTGGCCGGTATTTTAGAATAGCTTCATCCTGTGTACCAGTATTGTGCTTCCTCCTAAAGAAAAGACATAGAAATAGGCAAGAGGAGCCAATGATCCACAAAAACAGAACACTTTGGAGTAGATTAAGCCTAGGTTCACACTGCTGCGAATTCAAAATCGCGGTAAAATGCGCGATTTTACCGCGATTTTGCCGCGATTTTGCCGCGATTTGCCGCGATTTGCCGCGATTTCGGCCGCAATTTAATGTAAATCGCGGCCCGAAATCGCAAAAAGTAGTACAGGAACTACTTTTTGAAATCGCAGATGCAGCGTCGCACTGATTAGGACAGTGCCATTGCCGACAATTGCCGCCGATTTGAGATGCGATTTGACATGTCAAATCGCATCTCAAATCGTTCCAAATCGTACCCAGTGTGAACCAGGGCTCAATAGGAGTCAACATAAAAATTATTTGGTCTTACATTCTTAGACATCAAACACATACGGCCATTTAATTTATGATTGGAATGCGACTTTTAGGTCATAATAAGGAAGTATTAATACAAAATAAAAAATCTATTTTATATTAAAGTGCAGTATTATATCCCAAGAAATGTTAAATATTCATTTTGTCGATTAAAAGTGTATAAAGGAAATGGAAGATGTATCCAGACATAAATGTATACATTTTCTTGAGCACCTACTGTATCTACAATAAGAAAAGCATGACCTTTTAATCCTTTTTAAATCTACTGCCTTCATTAGAATTATACCTATATATTTAAATGTAGGTAAGTATTTTCTGCGATGGGACGGTCCCTGTTTCACAATGCTATCCTGCATTGTTACCCTGTCATACTCCTTTCCAGTAGTGATTATAGGCAGCCATGCCACCACTCAAGATCTATAGGTTTTTCTGTAATTATAAAATTGATATCACAAAACACTTTTAATGGTTTTGCCTATCACGGACATTCTCTTGTTCGAGGATGAAAAGACGTTCGTGATTGGCGGAACACTGAACACAGTGTCTGCTGGAAAACCGAGTCCGAGGATGAGAAGACGTCCGTGATAGGCTGCTGGGAAATGTCTATCACGGAACGGGACCAGGAGGAGACCGCGACTTTTAAACAATGAATAGACGCCCACAGCCTGCTGGGAAATGCCTATCATGGAAGGGACAGGGGGAAGCCGCCACTTTTAAACAATGGACGCACTCAGCCCTTCAGGTTCACTGACTTGAGTATAAGCCGAGGGGGGTATTTTCAGCCCAAAAAAAGGGGCTGAAAAACTTGGCTTATACTCGAGTATATACAGTACGTAATTGGTTTGTGTAAAATTTATAGCATCTGCAAACTATGGGTATATATTCGGAAATTGATCAGTCCTGATGTACTGACAGCCTATCTCATTTCCTAAAGCCCTAAAAATGCACGAACAGAATAGGTACCCCCAAATTACTATTTTTGGAAATTAGACAGTCGTGGTATTTAGTAAAAGGCATCGCAAGTTTTTTTGTAACAATTTTTTGAAAATGTATGAAATTAAATAAAATTTGTTTTTTTCCCACAATTTTTTGCACACTGTAACCAGTGAAGTACAGCATCGCTATATTACTATTTGGCAGTGATCAGAGATACTGACAGGTGACAGTATGTAAAGTAAAAAATTATAATTTTTTATTACATTTTTACATTTTGTTTAACCACATCCCATCCAGCCTATAGCAGAATGATGGCCGAGTGGGGATCAGTTATCCTGACTGGATTGGGCACCATATGATGTCCAGCAGGATAAGTCGCTCGTGGTGCGGTGTGTTGCTCTGACACAAGGAATTTTTGATCTCGGTAAAGAGCCTATGACGTAGGCTCCTTACCACATGATCAGCTGTGAAAAATTACAGCTGATCACAGCAATAACCAGGAAATGCCGGTTCGTGCTGACAAGGCGTATGCAGGGGAGAGCCAATCATCTGCTCTCCTTACAGGGGGGGTATGTGCTGATAATCAGCGCACTAATTATTGGTGCAGCCCCCATCAGAGGTGCCCACCACAGATGAAAATCTGTGCCTATCAGATGCCAATCAGTGTCCATAACAAATGCCCATCGGTGCCCATTGGGAATGCCTGTCAGTGCCCATCACAGATGCCAATCAGTGCCAATCAGTAATGCATGTCAGTGCCTTCTCATTAGTGCTGCCTTTTAGGGCCATCTATTAGTGCCCACCAGTGCAGCCTATCAGTGCTCATAAGCGTCGCTTATCAGTGCTCACCAATGCCACCTATTAGCGGCCATCAGTGTCACCTAAACAGAAAAACATTTTTTTCAGAAGTTTTGGACTTTTTTTATTTGTTTATAAAAAATAAAAAACCCAGTGGTGATACAATACCACAAAAAAGAAGCTTTATTTATGAGAAAAAAATTATAAAAATTTAATTTGGGTACAATGTTGCATGACTGCAAAATTGTCATTCAAAGTGTCACAGTGCTGAAAGCTGAACATTGGTCTGGGCAGGAAGGGGGTAAAAGTGCCCAGTATTGAAGTAGTTAAAAAAATATATATATTTTATTATGCAGATGCAATTATTTGTATGGACTCTTAATTTGATTATGATATATGATTATTATTTAATTTAACCTTCAGCACTATGATTAATTTATTAAGCTATGCAGTATTTACCGTATTTATCGGCGTATAACACGCATCCTAACTGTAAGGCCACGTACACATGGTCGGTCCAAACCAATGAAAATGGACTGAAGTTCAGTTTCATCGGTTCACCGATTAAACAGACTGATGGTCTGATGTGCCTACACACCATCAGTTCAAAAACCGATCGAGTCCAACCCGGTGACGTAAAACACAACGACGTGCTGAAAAAAATGAAGTTCAATGCTTTAAAGCATGCGTCGACTTGATTCTGAGCATGCGCAGGTTTGGAACCGATGCTTTTGCATACTAACCATCGGTTTTGACCTATCGGTCAGGCGTCCATCGCTCCAAGATCAGATCTATAAGAATATGCCCCTAGGTGCTTATTCTCTGGGCTCTCATTTTTATAATGTGCAACAGTTTAACAATAATTCACTGCTGCAAGGATTAATACTGTTGAGTGCTGTAGGATAAATGTTTCCCAGCTATCCCCTTGACAAAGTCCGTTATAATGAAACGCGTAGGAGCAGAGCCAGCGGTGTTTATTCCTTGCTGATCTTAGCTGGTGTTGGAAGATGAAGTCTTGCAGAGCAGCCAGATTTAAACTCTGCAGGCAGCTTGCAGCTATCTACACTAGCAGCTGAATGGCAGTGAGTAAGAAGTGTTTTAGTAATTTGTCTTATGTGAGTGCATTTCTTTTATTAAATAACATTTATTGTTTGATGGTTTCATATTATTGGGATTATTTTTTTTTTTTAACATGTGGTGCGATAAAAGAGGAGAGATTTATTGTCCAGTGGAATAAAGTCTCCACAAGTGAAAAGGACACTGATATCAGTGCAGTATGCCAATCTCTATTAGAGAGAAAGATTATAGTGGTGAGTGTCTGTCTGGAGGTTGGTAGAGGCACTGGATTTACTTTTGGATCACTGGGAAAACGTTGAACAGATTTATTATTAGATGAATTGGCACATTCTTAGTACACTGTGTCCCATGATGTTTTGCACTGAGGTAATTATACAATTTTTTTCACTTTTATGTTTTGTTTATGTTTTTTTTTTTTTTGTATTTTGTAACACATAGGGGGTTATTTACTAAAGGCAAATCCACTTTTCACTACAAGTGCACTTGAAAGTGCACTGAAAGTGCACTTGGAAGTAAAGTCGCTGTAGATCCAAGGGGGACATGCAAGGAAAATAAAAAACAGCATTTTAGCTTGCACATGATTGGATGATAAAATCAGCAGAGCTTCACCTCATTTCAGATCTCATTCAGATCTACCCCTTAGATTTGAAGCGAATGCACTTCCAAGTGCACTTTCAAGTGCACCTGTAGTGCAAAGTGGATTTACCTTTCGTAAATAGCCCCCACAGTGTTGTATTGTGTGGAGATGTATTATTCACATTTTTTTTTTTTTACATTGAATATTTGTAATGCAGCAGCAATGTCACACTAGAGTGCATGATTCTGTTTTATTTTATTTTTTCACATTTATGCTATTTTATATAGTGGGGAATGGGTATTAGAATTAAATAAGAGAACTTACTTACCTGCCAAAAGAAAAATAATTTGTATTTCTGTCCATCTAATACACATCTCTGCCACACAGCACAGGCCTTTCTGGCTCGGCAGCAAGGATGGACTGGCCATTGGGACTACAGGGAGTTTCCCGGTGGGCCGATGGCTCAGTGGGCCGGCCTCAGTGACAGGGGACTGCCGCCCCCCTACGCTCCTCTGTCTCTCCCTTCCTGCAGCGCTCACCTCCTCTCTCTCCCCGCAGCACTCACCTTTGGGGAACAGAGAATCAGGGGGAAGACCAGAGGAGCAGGAGGGACGACAGAGAAGCATGGGAAAGGGAACAGACAGCTGATTCAACAGCTATGGCCTGGGAGTTTCTCACTTCTGCCTAATCTTGTCCCATAAGGGGAGCACCAAACTGATTCTTTGCCTGGGTGAAATAATGTCTAGCTTCCCCACTGGTACTGCCTATAAGAGTACCAGTACCAGCCGTTCTACTCTAATAAAGTAGAACGGCTAGTAAAGGGGAAGAGGGGGCTTGGGTGGCCGGCAGGGGGGGGGGGGTGCGGGAGTTGTCCGGCCATGGGAGAGACCTGTCAAAGTGGGCCAGTCTGGATGAAGTCCAGGGCCAAATTTTTGTCCCAGTCCAGCCCTGCTCGGCAGAAGACCTGATTTTTTTCTGCTGCAGTTCAGTAACACTTGTATATCTTGTCTCTACCTCAGCCTATAACTGGACAATTAAAGAAGAAACAACAGACTGATGATCTCATCTCTCTGTCACTCTATGCTCGCCTCCCATAACCATATCTCTTTTAGCACATGAGCACTGTAACACAACTGAAGGAAAAAATCTAGATAAATTGTATGTGTATTATTGTAACTTATTCCTAACAATTTATCCAGATTAGCAATACACAATTACAGTTTTAATTATTTGGATTACTCTGCCCGCTAATCTAAATTATTGGAGAAGTGGCCTGGAAGTCCTGAGATGAACAACAAAAGTGTTCTGTATTCTATTATATCAATGTCAAAGCGTGATAAGACAATTACTGTGGCGAGAAAAAAGACAGGGGTAATAGAAGTGTTTAATTCTTACTGGCCGTCATAGTCTCCTGACTTGTCTCTCAGTGAACATCAATTGAAATTGATTGATCAAATGCTTTGCATCTGCCAAGCTGTCATTCAAGCCAAGGGGGATTTGGATGAAGATAATAATAAAACTGAAGAACAGCTTTGCCAAAATGACTTTGTGATTTAGTTTATTTGAGATGCTGTAGCCTTAAGCATCATGGTTGGATGAAATCATATAGTGGAAACATTGGAAATTACTGAAAGGCTATAAAACAAATATAGCAATTTTAGATAATTTACTGTATTAATAAATAGAAGACCCACCCACAACACAACAAATGAGGAGTTAAATAAAATACCAAGATTCCTCTTGAGATATTTGAATGAATTGGTGGAAGGTTTATTCTTAGGAAAAATGCCCACCATGTCAGCCAAAAAAATAACATCTCTACCCCAACACACTGTTACTATCTATTTATCTAAAATCCATTTCACTTTCTTCACTAATAACCCTGATAGTCAGTGACAAAGGAGCGGTTTATCTAGTCCCCCTGGCATCTATCTAGGCATTGACTAGTTGTTACCTCTAATGAGGGAAATGTTATTGCGCTCCTGGGTGATGAATCTGCCAGTACAAGTTGTCAATGAGGAGCAGGGGATCCACTGAAGAAACTACTGAACACCTACAACTCATACTCCATGCTGTGTATGAGACATTTTTCAAGCAAGGACTTGCTGCCATGTTAGATTAACTCCCAGGCCAATTCTGACACATACATGTGAAATTCAAATTTTTTGCTAGAAAATTGTTTAGAACTCCCAAACATTATATATATATATATATATATATATATATATATATATATATATATATATATATATATATATATATATATATATATATATATATATATATATATATATCTATATATCTATATATATATATATATATATATATATATATATATATATATATATATATATATATATCTATATATATATATATATTTGTAGAGGCACTAGAGAATAAAATGGTGGGTGTTGCAATTTTTTTATGTCACAAGGCATTTGGGCAGCGGTCTTCAACACACATTTTTTTTTTAAATACACTTTTTAGTGCACAAGAACTATATACTGTATTTATTGGCATATAACACTCACTTTTTTACGCTGAAAATAGAGGGTAAATTGTGCCTGCGTGTTATACGCAGGGGGCGGTGGAAAGTTTTTTTCCTGAAACCTCCCTCTTAAAGTTAGGGTGCGTGTTATACGCCTGTGCGTGTTATACGCTGATAAATACGGTAATATCTTTTTTTTTTCAATAATATATAAAATTTTGTATTACTCTGAATAAATTGATAACTAACATGTCACGTTTTTACCAATTAACCCCCAGAAGGATTTACCCCCTTCCTGTACAGAGCACTTTTTGCAATAAGCCACTACGTAGTGTGACATTGCACCCACCAAAATTGAAATCCTTTTTTATGTTGAAATAAAAAATAAAATAATTTTTTCTAGTATTAACTTAATTTTTTTTCACAGCGCAGATAATCTGGCAGTCATGTTCACCCAGCTGCAGCATACTGCCAGGTTTTCTACAGTGATGAGGAGGGAGGGGATGATGAAGTCACTGACTCCACGTGGGTGCCTGATAGGAGTAGGAGAGAGGAGGAGGAGGCACATCTCCCAGCCATCCACATGCCCAGCGTTTGAATGCTAACTTAGCTAAATTGCTAGCACTTCAACTGCTGCCTTTTCAGTTGGTAGATTCTGCCCCCTTCCGTGAGTTTGTGGAATGTGCGGTACCTCAGTGGCAAGTTCCCAAACGCCACTTTTTCTCACGGAAGGCGATTCCGGCTCTTTACCGGCATGTGGAAGGCAATGTCCATGCCTCGCTGGACAGGGCGGTCAGTGGTAAGGTGCATATGACTGCTGACTCATGGTCCAGCACGCATGGATAGGGACGTTACCTATCTTTCACAGCGCATTGGGTGACTCTGCTGGCAACTGGGAAGGATGCAGGACAAGGTACAGTAGTGTTTGAGGTTGTTCCGCCACCACGCCTCCAAAATGCTACTACTGGTTGTGACACACCTCTCTCCTCCACCCCCTCTTCTTGCCTCTTCCTGTGCTGATGTGTCCTCGAAACCAGCGGTGCTCCGTAGGCATTCAATGGGCTACGCAGGCCAAGAGATGCCATGCGGTGCTAGAGCTGGTGTGCTTGGGAGACAGGAGCCACACTGGGGCAGAGGTTCTGTCAGCTCTGCAGGGGCAGGCTCAGAGGTGGTTGATGCCGCGCCAGCTTAAGCCAGGAATGGTGGTTTGCGACAATGGCACCAACCTCCTCTCCGCCCTGCGACAGGGAGAACTGACCCATGTGCCCTGTTTTGCTCATGTCCTTAACTTGGTGGTGCAGCGGTTCTTGGGAAGTTACCCGGGCTTACAGGATGTTCTGAAGCAGGCCAGGAAACTCTGTGTGCATTTCCAAAGGTCATATAATGCCAGTCCTCGGCTGGCAGACCTCCAAAAGGAATACAACCTGCCCAAGAACCGCCTAATCTGTGACATGCCCACCAGGAGGAACTCTACGTTTGCCATGCTGCAGCGGCTGCACACGCAGCAGAGGGCCATCAATGAGTATCTGTGCCAATATGGCAGCAGGACAGGGTCCATGATCAGGGATGCATGCACTGTCCTTTCACCATTTGAGGAGGCCACAAGGATGGTGAGCAGTGACAGTGCATGCATTAGTGTTCAGTGCATCAGTGACACTGTCCCTCTTATCCACCTGTTGGAGCACACGCTGCATGGAATAGAGGAGGACTTCCTTACCTCTCAAGGCCCCCTTTATCCAGACAGTGTTCCTAATTGCCCGCCTATCACACAGGAAGAGGAGGAGGAGGATTGTGTCAGCATGGAGGTGGAGCCTAGCACTCAGCATCAGCAGCAGTCTTCAAGGGATCAATTACACCCATGGACTTGTACGTGGCTGGGACGAGGTGGCTGCGGATTCTGTCGTCCTCAGTGACCCAGAGGACTCCGCACCGAATGCCTCAGCAAATCTACGCTGTATGACCTTCCTGATCCTGCAAAGCCTGCAGAAGGATCCTCGTATTTGTCAAGGAGAAGGATCATTACTGGCTGGCAACCCTCCTTGATCCACGTTACAAGAGTAAGGTTGCGGACCTTATTTTACCGGCGCAGAAACATCTTCGGGAGGCCTTGCAGAAAGGTGTGTGCATCGCGTTTCCAGAGACTGGGAGGTTACAAAATCCTGGTCCTGGTCCTGGACAACGTGTTGCTGAGGCTTCGGTCAGTCACAGAAAAAGCGGTGGAGAAGGTGGCCGTCTGACTGATGTGTTCAGACAATTTTTTAGTCCGCAGCCCCAAGGCATGACTGGTTCCAGCAACCATCGCCAGCGTCTGTTTTACATGGTGCGGGAATACCTAGGGGCAAGATCAGACTTGGACACCTTTCCCACTGAAAATCCTCTGGCTTACTGGGTCTTGAGGATGGATCACTGGCCAGAGCTTGCACAGTATGCAATTGAGCTACTGGCCTGTCCTGCACCCAGCGTTCTTTCGGAACGCACATTCAGTGCTGCTGGAGGCTTTGTAACCAATCACAGGGTGCGCCTTTCCACCGACTTGGTCGATCGACTGACCTTTATAAAAATTAATCAGGCTTGGATCACCACCAGCTACCAAGCACCTGATGCTGATGTAACTGATTTTTTTTTTAAATGTCAGATCCCTTCAAGACTGCCTATGCTGATGCTGAGTGACTATCCTGTTATGCTGAGTGACTATCCTTTTCCTCCTCAATGATTATGCTGATAGCTTGTAAGAACATTTTTGGTTCTGGGCACTGCCATCAGTGGCTAAGACCCAATTTTTCTGCCCCTTTTTAACAGGGGCATGTAATTAAAGTTTTTGATGCAATACTGCGCTCCAACTAGAGTATCTGTGAGGGGTTGCAGTGTTGTGGCACCGGTACCAGTGCCTAAGGCCCAATTTTTCTGCCCCTGTTTAACAGGGCGTGTAGTTACAATTTTTAATGCAATACTTTGCAGCAGGGCTAATTACTGCGCTCCAACTAGAGTATCTGTGAGGGGTTGCAGTGTTGTGGCACCAGCACCAGTGCCTAAGGCCCAATTTGTCTGCCCCTGTTCAACAGGGGCATGTAATTACAATTATTGATCTAATATTTCATAGCAGGGCCCATTCCTGCGCCCACCAAGAGTAACTGTGAGGGCTTACAGTGTTGTGGCACCAGCACCACCACCACCACCAACAAAGGCCCAATTTTTCTGCCCCTGTTCAACATGGCCACGAAATTACAATTCTTGATCTAATATTTCACAGCAGGGCCCATTCCTGCGCCCACCAAGAGTAACTGTGAGGACTTACAACATTGTGGCACCAGCGGCAGCAACAAAGGCCCAATTTTTCTACCACTGTTCAACAATGGCATGTAATTACAATTCTTGATATAATAGTTCACAGCAGGGAGTTCCAGCGCCCACCAAGACTAACTGTGAGGGCTTACAGTGTTGTGGCAACACCAACACCTAGGGCCCAAATTTCTGCAGAGTATATACGGCAGGCTCCTACTTTCAAACATCCAACTTACAAACGACTCTTACTTGCAAACGGAAGGAGACAACAGGGAGTGAGACAAAATCTACCCCTAGGAAGGGAAATTCTCTTCTTCTGTAAGAGGTGTCTCCTGTCCACTGATGCTTTATCACCAATCCTCGTTTCACTAAAAAACCCAAATTTTCGAAAAATCATTTGTCATTGGGACAGAAAGTGAGGTGCAATCTTCTGCACACAGACAGCAAAACAAATGTTACAGGGGTGATAACCCTTCTCGATGTTTTCCGAAAAGCTTAAAAACTGAATTTTTTGGCTGGAGCTACACTTTAAAAAAGTACCAGTTCAAAATGACAAACAGATTCTACTTAACAACAAACCTACAGTCCCTCTCTTGTTTGCACCGCATGTATACTGCTGTTCAAAGTATATAGGGCCAAAGGTGCTGGTAATGACCTGGGGGAGGAGGGGAGGGGGGAAACCCATGCTATTTTTCTCAATGATTTTCATCCATATTGCAAGGACCAAACATTACATTAAAGCCGCAAGCAGTTTTAAATGACTTTTTTCTTATAGTAATGTCATTTTGTGCAGGGACAGTTCTAAGCAAGTGCCACTTCACAGGCATACTATAGACACCCAGCAGGTATGATATTTAAAGGAATTTTTCAATTTTTTTTCACTTTAAGCATCATTAAAATCACTGCTCCAGAAAAAATTTCCGTTTTTAAAACTTTCTTTTGCATTGATACATGTTCCCTGGGGCAAGACCCGGGTCCCCAAACCCATTTTAGGACAATAACTTGCAAATTAGCTTTTAAAATTAGCACTTTTGAATTTGAACGTTCGAGTCCCATAGACTTCAATGGGGTTCTAAAGTTCGCACGAACGTTCGATCCGTTCGAAGGTGATGGTGCGAACCGAATGGGGGGGGTGTTCGGCTCATCCCTATTTACAATCACTCTTCGCGATTTGACCCAACGCTTCTCTCCCTTTAATAAGCCTTTGCCCTTCCCCCCCACCACGTGGACCCTCCTTCCCCTCTGTCCCCCCCTTTCATTCTCTCTTTTGTATTCTATGTTTTTGCTGTTTTTCCTCCTTGCTCTCTCTCCTCTCTCCGCTTCTTTTCTCCTTTTCTCTGTTGTTCCAGCCCACAGGCTTGGCGCTGTTGGCTTTGGACACAACGTGTGACGCTGTTTATCTGGCATATTGGTGGAGGTTACCCTCCTTTATGCAATTCATTTAGATTGTTCTTTTATTTATGGCTAAGCGTTGTAATGTTTTTTTTGTTTTTGTTTTGGCCATAGGTTTCATATAGGTCGCCGTGCATCATCCAGTTTATAAATCTAGACCAGTATAATACCACTTTACCGGGATGTTTGTCTGTGGACTTCTAAAGGCTGGCTTGAATTCCGGTTCCTCAGTTTAACCTTCTTGATGCCTGTAGTTTTATACCTGTTAGTCCATTTTTTTTTTCTGATGTTGTGAATTTTCAATAAAACCCTTTTTTCAAAAAAAAATTGTGGGTGTTGCAATTTTCACACAGTATTTGTGCAGCAATTTTTCAAAGCAATTTTTCGAAAAAAAAAAAAGTATTTTTTTAATTGTAATGCCCTAAAACACACTGTAAGATTTACTTTTTTGAATTTGGCGCTGAACTCCGGGAACGGAGCTCGGCGGCGGCACTTGGCAGTCACCAGTGCGTGAATCGAGCGAGATGACAGCTTGCACACACAGCGGGGACACATTGCAGGATCCAGGGACAAGGTAAGTAACTTCCCCTGTATCCTGCAATGCGATCCCGAGTCTGGCTCGGGATTACCTGTTTTCATATGTAAAATTCACTCCGAGCCAAACTCTGAAATACCGCTAGGCAGGTTAAAGTCCATTTTTTCACATCTCCCTAATTTTAATGGCTCATTTGCTAAACATTATTGTATAGAATTAAAAACATCAAACACTAGTAAATAAATTTTCTATGTATGGCTGTGCTCAAATTCCCCAAATGTAGTATATTTACCTTTAATTGTCATTTTAATCTGTGTGTGCCACCTCCTGTGTCTGTACCAAGGCCAAACATTCCAAGGTATGTAAACTTTTTATCAGGACCATTTTGGGTGATTTCTGTTATTATTATGATTTAAAAAGGATCCAAAAAAACTATGTATTAATAAATTCTTACATAAAATAACGTTTTTTGGCACAATCAGTCATATTTTCAATATTAATGCCAACATTTCACAATTTCTGCCATGGTATCAGGGTATGCAAACGTTTGAGCACAGCTGTACAGTATATATATATATATATATATATATATATATATATATATATATATATAAAAACACGCTGCATATATAATTTTTTACCCAGCAAAACTTTAAGCCCTAATATTTTATTATTTGCATGTTTCAGAGACAAAGTCCTATTTTGTTTACTTTTGATTTTTTTTGTAGAAGAAAACAGCTTTTTGCATTAGACTATTTTAAATAACCATACAGTAATTACAATTACCTAGAAATAGAAGCAATCTGTTGTAAACAAAACAAAAATAAGACTAATTCAGACACTGCAAAGGAGTTCTAGGGTAACTATTTGTAAAGGAGAAAGTATTGATTTTCTTTTTGATACATAGTGCACATTATCTCTCATGAAAAGCAGTAATGCATCTGTAAACAGATTTATTGGTGCTGGAAGTAAAAAAAAAAGTGTTATTTTACTTCAACGGCATTGAATTTTTCTTTTCGTTTAGTATGAAGATAGAACAGACAGACAGATAGACCTTCCAGACAGAGTTTGATTAAGTTGCAACCCTGGCTATTATTGAAGAATAGAATGCAAATGAGAAAAATGTTTCACTTTTGGCTGAGGTCAGGGAAAAAGAAGTTGAAAGACATTATGTGAAAGCTTCAGAACCTGACAGGTCTTGATAGAAAGAGAACAATCAGTAAAGAATGACAAATTATTGAAATTAAAAAAAAATCCTACTATTCGTCATATAGCGAGGCATTCTATCAGTTGCAAGTAGCCGTTTTAACAATTCTAATGCATCACATATTATGATTCTTAGATTTATGGAATAGCTACAAAACCTGCAATGCTGTAGGGATATAAAATTCTCTATGTTAAAAAGTCAGGGATGGAAAGTGTTTTTTAACTTGTTTAGAAATCGTGCCTTGCTATTTGGGAGGACCATATAGGAGCAGCCCTAGGCTAGCAGGCTGGTTTGGGTCACTAGCATTTTAGCGATCAGCAATCAGGACACTACCAAGTATGGCCAAGGAGGCCAAGCCATAGCCTACCAAGATATCGGAACTGCAGAAAATTATCTTTAAGAAGTGGCAATTACTGTATATGAGAAGCTATGTAATTCTCACTTGTTTAAATAAAGAACTTATTAATATCTGTACATCACTATATTGTCATATATACTGTACTACTAAAGATAGCAAGGACTAGGGATGAGCGCATTGAATTGGGTTCTGGTCGCGGGACTATTCATCGACCCCATCATAATTATTTTTTAAAATGTACATTTCAATCCAAATCTTGATCAATTCTGGACAAGTACTTTAGACATGAGATTGTCAAAAAGGGCATGCATAGCTGGACATTGACATAGGGGACACATACCAATGCAAAAAGAGAAAAAAATATCCTTTAGTGGGGAGATGGTCCTCCTTTGACTTCAAGGACAACATTGGGAAAACACCATTCCTTTCTATTACATACAGGAAGATGCATTTAAGCTGTAGATGGCATTGGTGTTATGGAACAGTATAATTTTAGCATACAGCATTAGCAACACAATTCTGGCATCACATATTTTGCATGTGTAATAGATTTTTACATTTTTAGCTTGGCTAAACAGCAGTACCCCAATCTGATTTAAATGCAACATAAAAATAAAATGGCTAAAGCTCTCAACTTTGTGCCAATTATCTAGTGGTAAAACAGTTTCATAGTAAAGCTTATGATATTTTTTGCAGTAGCACACTGTATTGTATTAAAAGTAAAAAAAAAATCAAAATGGCATCCACAACAAAACTTCAGAAGCACAACCAGAACCGTTCGCGCAAACATTTAGAACCCCATTGACGTCTATGGGACTCGAACGTTCAAATTCAAAAGTGCTCATTTTAAAGCCTAATATGCAAGTAATGGTCGTAAAACGTCTTTGAGAACCCAGGTCTTGCCCCAGGGAACATGTATCAATGGAAAAAAAGTTTTAAAAACGGTTGTTTTTTCTGGAGCAGTGATTTTAATGATGCTTAAATAAAAATAAAATATATGAAAAATTCCTTTAAATATTGTACCTGCTGGGTGTCTATAGTATGCCTGTGAAAACGTCATTGAGAACTCGGGTCTTGCCCCAGGGAACATGTATCAATGGTAAAAAAGTTTTAAAAACTGACGTTTTTTCTGGAGCAGTGATTTTAATGATGCTTAAATAAAAAAATAAAAAAATGAAAAATTCCTTTAAATATTGTACCTGCTGGGTGTCTATAGTATGCCTGTGAAATGGCACGTGTTTAGAACTGTCCCTGCACAAAATGAGATTACTATAAGAAAAAAGTAATTTAAAACTGCTTGCGGCTTTAATGTAATGTCTGGGGCCCTGCAATATGGATGAAAATCATTGAGAAAAATAGCACAGACACAGACGGTACACACACCATGTAGCTTTAGGTGCACACTGCAGAGGACACGGGTAGTACATACTATGTAGCTTTAGGTGCAATCTGCAGAGGACACGGGCAGTACACACTACGTAGCTTTAGGTGCAAACTGCAGAGGACAAAGGCAGTACACACACTACGTAGCTTTAGGTGCAAACTGCAGAGGACACGTGCAGTACACACCACGTAGCTTTAGGTGCAAACTGCAGAGGACACGGGCAGTACACACCAAGTAGCTTTAGGTGCAAACTACAGAGGACAAAGGCAGTACACACACTATATAGCTTTATGGTGCACACTGCAGAGGACACAGGCAATACACCATGTGAGAATACTGCAGCTAGCACAATCACCTGACTGCCAGTAAATAAGGAAGAGCTGATCTAGCTAAACTATACAGTGTATAAATATATATACAACACTTGGGATGCATATATATCCTCTACACACTGTAACTTTAACTGACTAGCCTGCCTGCCTGCCTGCTCTATCTACCTGCAAAAAATGACACTCTCTCTGTCTCTCTCTTAACCACCACAACACACTACACAAGGCCGACCTGCAGGCAGCCTTTTATAGTGTGGGGCGTGTACTAAACCCCCTGAGCCATAATTGGCCAAAGCCACCCTAGTTTTGGCCAATTATGTCTCTCCATTTTTTGCAAGCTGTGATTGGCCAAGCATACGGGTCATAGTGCATGCTTGGCCAATCATCAGCCAGCAATGCACTGCGATGCCGCAGTGAATTATGGGCTGTGAAACGTAACTCGAATTTGGCGCGAATGGCCCAAAACTTTCGTAATTCGATGAACGATCGAACATACGATGCTCATCCCTATTCCTTAGTTCTTGCAAGTATATAATATCTAAATTAGATATTTTTCTTTATGCAATCTGGAAGTATGGCAAGGGAGTATAGACAACTTTTAGCAATACCAGCTTGGGCTGTAATTTGGTGTTTGCATAAAAGGATGTGTCATTGTCATCTAGTCCCTCACATGGTGAGCCAGACTTGCCAGTTTCTACTGAAAGTCCTCTTTTAAGCACTGCAAGACTCAGTGGCGGCTGGTGCTTAACATTTTTTGGGAGGGCGCAAACAAACTGAAAAAAAAACCCACATTAATTGCAACCTCACTGTGCCCATCAAACACAGCTACTGTGCCCATCAATTGTCGCCACTGTGCCATCAAACGCAGCCACTGTGCCCATCAATTGCTGCCAGTTTGCCCCAACAAATGCCGCCAGTTTGCCCTCTCAAATGCAGCCAGTTTGCCCCCTCAAATGCAGCCAGTTTGCCCCTCAAATGATGCCAGTTTCCCCATTAAATGCAGCTAGTTCCCACCTCAAATACAGCCAACTTTCCCCCTCAAATGCAGCCAGTTTGCCCCCTCAAATACAGCCAGTTTGTCCCCTCAAATGATTCGAGTGTGTCCCCTCAAATACAGCCACTTTACCCCCTCAAATGCAGAAACTTTACCCCCTCAAATGATGCCAGTTTTCCCATCAAATGCAGCCGATTTGCCCCCTCAAATACAGCCAGTTTGCCCCCTCAAATACAGCCAGTTTGCCCCCTCAAATACAGCCAGTTTTCCCCCTCAAATGCCACCAGTTTCCCCACTCAAATACATCCCATTTGCCCTCTCAAATACAGCCAGTTTGCACCCCACCTGGTACCTTTCTCGGGTCAGCACTGTCCTCCTCCACGCTCCCTCTGAGTCCTCGATGTCATCTATGTTCGCCTGTCGCTTCAGCCAATCAGGTGACCGGTAACCAGACCCGGTGCACCTGATTGGATGAGAAGCGGGTCAGTGTTAGGGAAGAGATTCCCTAACACAGCAATGTTTTAACAGGGAACGCACAGCAGTGCGCCCTCTGTTTAACAATTTGGAAGCCGATTAGAGCCCACAGGCTCTAATCTGGAAGCCTATTAGAGCCTGTGGCTCTAATCAGGCACTTCCAAAACACACCCACCACTGCTATTCAGATGGCCGTTGCTCAAAAGGGGGCAATGCATGAATCTATCTATTGGAGTTTGACGGGTACAGGAGAGAGGGGGCGGCGCTCCTGCAATCAGTAGCAAGACTAAAAAAAACGTATCTCCCTTATCACAAATTTAGTGTTTACAGATAGGTGTGGTCTGCTCCTGAAACGTTTTGTGATTAAAAGGGGTTGGGCAGAACTAGGCATTGTAACTCTGACACACATGTAAAAGGGGTCTATATACACTGGATTTTCTGATATGGGAGTTTTTGTATTCATTCAACCCTTGAGAGACATCTACCACAACTTTATTCTTTGCTTTACTTGTGGCAAGATGGTGCTGTAACATGGGTTCCACAGTGGTGCACATGTGGGGTTCAGGGCAGCATCTTTAGGATGCTGAGAATGATGGCAAGTCTTACTGTGCCCCAGTTTGGGGACAGCATTTGATGACCAGGCTGTTTTCTATTCATGTTTCAGAACTCATATCACCTCTGATGCAGGAGGGAACAAGGAGAGGGAGTTAATTCCCTTTCTATCAGGCTGAAGTGAAGGCTTAATCTAGCTTTGGGTCATGATTTTGGAGATCCTTTCCCTTAGTGAGCCAGGTATTTATATTTATTTGTATTTGTATTTCAACTTTATTTATTTGTTTACCTGTGCTTGGCTTATGATTACTTATCCTGCTTATATGTTTCCCCTTTTTAGATTTTCATGTATTGTATCTATCCTTTTCAACAACTACTCTATGATGAATATAGAAAACAACCATTTGGTATCTCTCATCCTGCAGAATCAGGGTTCACCTGAACGCATTGATGGCTGGGTAAAAGCACTGGTTTGTGATTTTGTTTGTTTTTTCACTACATAATATATTTTAGGCATAGGTGTTATCTAGTTGGTGTAAACACTGCCACACCCTGAGTTATATTGTATATGTGCAATGTTTTAGCTACTGGGATTGTAATTTGATTCCTAGTTTTTGTATAAATAAAACAGTGATGCATTTGTTATTTTTCTTTTTCTTTTTTGTTGTCTTGTTAATAAGCTTGGCTACCTAATTATCTAGGAACAATAGCCACACGACTTGATATACACATATGATTTTACACTGTTTGCTTTAGGGCTCATTCAGATGGTAGATTAATGCTGTCCTCCAAGCAGAGTCACTTGTGTGTAAGCAGATGTAAGAAATCATGAATCAGACAAAGACAGAAGTACAGTTAAATCACACTTGTTTAATAATAAAAATAAAAACATAAACAGAGTAAACGTAGTCAAAACATAGGCAGAGTTCGACCCGGTTCACACTGGAGCGACACGACACGTGTCGCGTCCCATTCAATGCAATGGAACCGTTCTAATAGGAGCGATGCAAGTCGCTCCGACTTAGAAAAAGGTTCCTGTACGACTTCGGGGGCGGCTCGGGGCGACCTGCATTGACTTCTATACAGAAGTCGTTTTGCAAATCGCCTCTGAAGTCGTCCTCAGGACGACTTGCAGAGTCGCCCCCGAAGTCGTGTCGCTGCTGTGTGAACTGACTCTTAAGTAACCGGATCGGGTAGTCGGCCAAGCCAATGTCCAAGAGCCAGTGATAAAGGTAGTAGTACATCAGGCAGGTTCTGTAGCCAGAGGGATTGTCAGTCAAGCAGGTCTTCAACAGGAACGCAGGAGAAAGTCTCTTGTGATGTTAACACAGGCGAAGGCAAATGAACTGGAAGGCTTTAAGTAGGCAGAGCTGACGAGCAGGATCATCAACAGGTGGATCACTGTGGCGAGATGGGAGCTGGCAATTATCTGACAGCTGAGCTGCCAGCACAGAGAAGGAAGGGCTGAGCCCAGCCCTGACAGCAGCCCATAGAAGTTGATGCACATGGAACTAGAGGCATAGACACAATTGCATATCAAAGTTTGACATGCAGGCAGAAGCGGGTGCAAGGATCCAAATGCAGAGACTCTGCACTCAGATGTGTGCATCATCTCCTGTCCTTATGCCAAACTTTGACATGTAATTGAGTTGGAACAGCCACTTTTATGGGCTGCATGCATGCAACTCCAAAGACTTAATGAGACCGTAATGGTCAGTGCATCAACGTGTGCTTTTATCATTGTGTTATATGTATTGCTTTATTGTAATGTTTTATTGATTTGATATGTATTTATTTATTTACATTTAGGGTTATGCATTTGATTGAACTCTATTGTAAGTGCTGTATTTTATATGTTTTAGTCCAAATAGGGGATTTATGCAGTTGCTTGTTTGGGGGAGGGTTTTGTACATTAGGAAGAACATAAATTTGAAGTGTGTTTGTTGATTAAAGTAAAGTACTTGACATTTATTGTCAGTTTGAGAGCAGACCATCTGCCTTTCTAAGTGTTGCATACATAGCTAATAACTAAACATGACAGCAGTTTGTTTATCAAGGTGTCTATTCCAGCCTTAAGACCCATTGCTAGTGTTCCAACCACTACCCCAATTATGACTTATGTAGAAATAAGAGATCTTGTCCTGAAAGAGGTACTTCCTGTAGAAGTGCTATGATGGCAGATTTGTGTGCACTTCAAGCAAATTTTGAGGTGGCAGACAAATATTGACCAACAATAAACAATGGCCTGGATTCAATAAGCAATTGCGCCTGTGTAACCATAAGTTACACAGCGCAATTGCTTACTTGCCCCGGCGTAACCAATGCTCCTGATTCAGGAACCTCGTTACGCCGACTGCAGCCTAAGATATGCGCGGCATAAGGCTCTTATGCCCGCATATCTTAGGCTGCATTCTTGCGATCGCTGCTAGGTGGCGTTCCCGTTGTGCTCAGAGTATAGTATGCAAATTGCATACTAACACCGATTCACAACGTTGCGCGAGCCTTGCGTACGCAGTTTACGTCGTTTCCGTATGTCGGTTTTCGCGTAAGGCTGCCCCTGCTATTAGCAGGTGCAGCTAATGTTACGTATACCCGTCGTTCCCGCGTCGCAAAATTTGAAATTTACGTACTTTGCGTAAGTGATTTGTGAATGGCGCTGGTGATTTGTGAATGGAACTGTAAGAGCCGGTTCACACACAGGCGGCACGACTTTAATGAAGTCAATGCAAGTCGCCCCGAGTCGCCCCTAAAGTCGTACAGGAACCTTTTTCTAAGTCGGAGCGACTTGCGTCGCTCCAATTAGAACGGTTCCATTGACTACTGTGGACCGCGACTTGTCAGGCGGCTGAGTCGCCTGACAGGTCGCCCCAGTGTGAATCGGCTCTGAGAGAGAAAGTATTTAAAGTATCTCATGTGAATGTAGAGCACTATGCAGTAGCAGTGGTGTGTGTAACTCACTAGATGGCCTGAACAGAATTGCAATATCAACTTTGAACTTATACAGTATAACCTTGGTTTGAGAGTAACTTGGTTTGAGAGCGTTTTGCAAGACAAGCAAAATGTTTTAATAAATTTTACCTTTATATACAAGCGATGTCTTGATATAAGAGTAGCGTCATGTCACAACTGAGTATAAAAAAAGAAGAGAGGAGCCTCTAAGTGTAGCAATATGGTTACATTTAATGAAGGTACAACATTTAGCAACTTATTGCTACACTTAGAGGTGCGTCTCTTCCCTTTAATACCCTGTATAAAAATGCTTTTATATACAAGTGCTTTGGATTACAAGCAAGTTTTTGGAACAAATTATGCTCGCAAACCAAGGTTTTACTGTACTTTCTATTTATAGAAGTTTCACAAGTGTTAGAATTGTCAATCAGCCCTCGTTAGTGAGAGATTCCTACTCTTCAATAAAATTGAACTATGCTATGTCCCGTTTTTTTTTCTCAACCAATAATCCTTAAAATCAAATTATAATATTTTTGGAAGTTGACAAGTTTAATAATAGTATGAATAATAATAATTTGTCAGAATGGTAAATGATTTGGGCAAAGAGAACAAATAAACACAGGCTCCTATTCCTATGAAATAAGCATATTGTGTGAATATAATGGGGGTCACATCAGTGTGGTATTTGTAGCAATTTTTCTTTTAATTTTAAACAGAATACTAAACAACAGAGGGAAAAGATCTTTAAAACATGGTTTAAAAGAATAATTAGATGCAATTCCTACTTATTTCCCAAAGAAAAAAAAAGTAAACACATTTTATTTAGAACTGGGAATTGTGCCTTTGAGACTATTATAGGGCTCATCGCTACAATATGACGCAGCAAGGCCTACTATCAACAAAGTCTCCATCTTCTAAATAAGATTTTTTTATTTTGTTTATCATGTGTATATCCTATAGCCCAACTAACCCCATCCCCCAGTCATCCCTTCCCTTCACCCATGTAAGGCCTACCTAGTGTATATTTAACTTTTGCTTTATACCATAATCTTTCTGATGTACAGTGGGGCAGAAAAGTATTAAGTCAGCCAACACTTGTGCAAGTTCTCCCACTTAAAAAGATGAGAGAGGCCTGTAATTGTCATCATAGGTATACCTCAACTATGAGAATACAAAATGTGGAAACAAATCCAGACAATCACATTGTCTGATTTGGAAATAATTTTTTTGCAAATTATGGTGGAAAATAAGTATTTGGTCAATATCAAAAGTTCATCTCAATACTTTGATATATATCCTTTGTTGGCAATTACAGAGGTCAAATGTTTTCTGTAAGTCTTCACAAGGTTGTCACACACTGTTGCTGGTATGTTGGCCCATTCCTCCATGCAGATCTTTTCTAGAGCAGTAATGTTTTGGGGCGGTTGCTGGGCAAAACGGACTTTCAACTCCCTCCAAAGGTTTTCTATGGGGTTGAGATCTGGAGACTGGCTAGGCCACTCCAGGACCTTGAAATGATTCTTACGAAGCCACTCCTTCATTGTCCGCGCAGTGTGTTTGGGATCATTGTCATGCTGGAAGACACAGCCATGTTTCATCTTCAATGCCCTTGCTGATGGGAGGAGGTTTTGTAACAGCACTGGTGAACAGAGTGAACCACAACTGTGGTTAGCAAGGATTTTAATGCCCTTCTTTATGTGACAGCTCAGTATTGGGCCCCAGGCATCACTCCACACAAACAGGAGTTTGGGGGATCTCTACAGCATCTCTCTGTCACATAAAGAAAGCTGTTGAGCTACTAAGGATGGACACATTACAACATGCGACCAGAGCTTAGCGTTTTTAAAATTATAACATATACTTTGGAGATTCCAATACACCTCTATATGCAAGTGATTATCAGTACGGGACCCCAGGCGTCACTCCAGACAAACAGGAGTTTGGGGGTTCTCTACATCATATCACATAAACATATAGGGATGTATTAGGCCACTAAGGGAGGTGGTATGAAATACCATCAACGCTTAGCATAGAAAAGTTAGTGAGAACATGTTCAACAATTAGGACAGGGCCTATAAGCAACTTAAACTTATGTCAAGCACGTAGTAAATATGCGTTGTAGTAACAACTAATAGTTGCGTATGAGAGGCACTATAGCTCAGGTACTTTGAGAGTACACGTAGTAATACAGGAGTTGTAGTGGCAACTAATAGTTATGTATGAGAGGCAATATAGCTCAGGTACTTTGAGAGTACATAGTAATTAGGAGTTGTAGCAACAACTAATAGTTACATATTGTTGTGCTTTTTTAAGGTCATATTTACCCGCAAAGTAATTTATTTTGAATTCTTTGATAATGAGGATATTTTTAAATACAAGACAATCTATATGACATAGTCTATAATATGAAACGTATTCACGGAGACTAAATAGCTAATTTATTGGTTGACAAAAATATGAATATTTACATGAAATTAAAATACCAGTTGCGTTGCATTAACGACTTGAAAATCAATAAAATACCCCCAAAATGGGCATGCAATATCTTTGGTCTGTGTGTCATGGTAAGTTCTCAAAATAACTTTACGTAAATGACAATGAAACAAAAGCGTCTATTTCACATGCCCAACCGTTACTATGCTGCAGGTAAGTAAGTGGTTAACAATGTGAAATATATCGGACGTTTGTTTTGTCAATAAAACTAGAACTACATAAAAATATAATTAAAACTGTACTCTTTAAGGAAAAACTACCAGTTATTGATTATGAGTACAAACCATAAATACACGATATTCAATACTTTAATATTTCAACATTTCTAGGGAACAATAATAGATTTCAGATACATTTTTAAATGACATAGTTACCAATTCCAAAAATGGCTATTTCCTACTGGCAAGTGACCAGAGCTAAAATGGTTGCAGTCTTCATGCATTGTGCTTCAGTCATTGCTTCATTCCTGCTCTCATGGGGTGCTCCTATTGATGGGCTCCTCTTTGGGGTCTTCTTTCATTTCTCCATTAAGCTCCTTTTCATTGATCCCCTGGGCTCCCTCCCCCGGGCTGATCGATTGATCCCTTGTCCTATGGGCTTTCCCTCTTTATATCGATTAGAACAATAGGACTATAAAGATTATACTATGTTCTGCCTATTCAATACGTGTCCTCCACTCATAGGTTCGTGGCACATATGGGAGTTCCTGTCAAGACGTGTCTGGTTTCTATTGGCTGACAGCTTAATAATAATTAACTTGTTCTCTGGGCTTTGAGAACCTCAAGTAATATCACTTCTAACCACTAGGTGTCTCACCTTTATTGTGAGATAATCTATTCGTTAATATTTATATTTTTGGGGAAACTATCTATATATATATGTATACATCTATATATATATATATATATATATATATATATATATATATATATATACCTATACACATTCTGGAAACTCTGGTAACTTTACATTTGATATGATACAATTAGTATATTGTTGATTTCGATATAATATGCTTATTTATATGTCTTTTCAATCAATGCATAGGTTTACATCTCTCAATCAAATGCAAAATAATTATTAATGTGGATACATGAATTATTTTGATATGTGTTTGATGGATATGTGTTACAGGTTAATTCACATTTTTATAATCACAATGTGATATCTTTCATAATGTTGATTGGCTTCTTTAAAGCACTTCTATTTATAAAACAAATTTCTCATATAATTCTTTCTTCTAACAAAGTTCTAACTTAACGGATATATTTCCCTCGGTCCTAAGATGTCATTGATAATCTAAACATTATTTCTTATTTATTTCATATCAACATATATTCTTTGAATACCATGTGTATTTATACTGCAGGTCAGATTCGTATATTGGTTTGTGAGGACTGGACTTTAAACTGTCTCTTAATTAAGGCAGGATACTAAGACTAGCTGTGTAAACAGTTTCTACTCTTCTTGGACCACAAGCCATTGTTTTTAGGACAACTAGAGTCAACGTAATTGTTCATGAAATCTACCCCACAATGGGTATATCTCCTCATTTGAAGTTAGTTCAAACTTCTTGTTTGGTGAGAAAGCCATTTCATTGTTTTTGAACTCTCTGTTTGAGAGCAGGGGTTGTAAAAATTAGCAGATGGCTAATGTATTGGGAACTTGGTCAAACATAAGCCAAGGTTCTTTTCTCTCCAATGACAGAAAGACTTTCATATACAATCCTTCACCTTAAATTTGAGGCTTAATGGACTTTCCATATTTTTGCTGATAAAATATTGAATATATTATTATTATTCGTGACATAACGCACGACAATATGAGAGGTGAATATAGCTCAGGGTATTTGAGTGTAGATGTCTCTTTAAGATATTCCTTAGCAAACAGTCCTTTATACAACAGTATATCCTAAATATGTTGATAGTAAGAAGGCACGATAAACAATATCATTTGTATAGATGGAACATAAGTAGCAAATCTTGCTATAGCACTACAAGTGATACAATAGCTACTTATCCGTTTTGCAGGCTTCAGTATAGGCAATAGGGATTCTGTGGTAAAGCATGTTCAAGAAGGCCTCAAAGGTTGTCCCCATCAATGGCTCTCAGGTGCAGTAGATGCAAATAGCACTAAAGGAGTAGTTGCGGCTGGAGCAGTTTTGCGGCAATGGGGAGCGATGACACCAATCTCTGTACCGTGGCCGAGCTACGGCTGACAATAATAGAACATTGTGCAGGAGGCACACCGCTCTGTTTAACCACCTGAGGCCCGCGCTATAGCCGAATGACGTCTACAGCGCGGACCTGAAAATCCAACAGGACGTCAATTGACATCCGCCCCTTTCCTCGTTCCCCGCGCGCACTCCCGAGCCCGCAGCGGGGAAACTCTGTGCTGGCCGTGTCCCTTGGACACAGCCAATCACAGAACGCCGTGAACGGCCAATCGGAGTGGCCGTTTGGTAGGCGATCTGTGCGGCCAATGAGAGATGATCTCATATGTAGACAGCGTCCTGTCAGGGAGAGAGGAGACCGATCTGTGTCTCTTGTACATAGGGACACAGATCGGTCACCTCCCCCAGTCACCCCCCTTCCCCCACAGTTAGAACACTATGCAAGGTACACATTTAACCCCTTCCCCACCCCCTAGTGTTAACCCCTTCAATGCCAGTCACATTTATACAGTAATTAGTGCATATTTATAGCACTGATCGCAGTATAAATGTGAATGGTGCCAAAAATGTGTCAAAAGTGTCCGATGTGTCCGCCATAATGTCGCAGTCCCTATAAAAATCGCAGATTGCCGCCATTACTAGTAAAAAAAAAATAAAAAAAAATAGTTCTGTCGCCTATTTTGTAGGCGCTATAACTTTTGCGCAAACCAGTCGCTTATTGCGATTTTTTTTTTTACCAAAAATATGTAGAAGAATACGTATCGGCCTAGACTGAAAAAAACATGTTTTTTTTTTTAAAAAAAAATTGGGATATTTATTATAGCAACAAGTAAAAAATATTGTATTTTTTTTCAAAATTGTCGTTCTTTTTTGTTTATAGTGCAAAAAATAAAAACTGCAGAGGTGATCAAATACCACAAAAAGAAAGCTCTACTTGTGGGGAAAAAGGGATGTCAATTTTGTTTGGGAGCCACGTCGCACGACCGCGCAATTGTCAGTTAAAGCGACGCAGTGCCGGAAGCTGAAATTTCACCTGGGCAGGAGGGGGTATATGTGCCCAGTAAGCAAGTGGTTAAAGGTAGGGCTCAGGTGCAGTGCATTATCACGCATTTCCACGTTCCATGGTGGAACGCAGGCGGCGCCACGCGATGACATCATCGTGCGGTTGCCAGAATGCGTTCCAGCGTGGAGCGCATTACATCCAGAACGGGGGCGAGGAGCGCCCGTTACAGGTTTGCACTCAAAATCTCACGATACATGTCCAGGCTTTTTTATACTGTGTGTGTCCCGTACATAGTTTAGGGAGAGGTTCCAGCTATTTCCTATAGGGACAGCAATCTATTGGTGACTCTCTGTATATTTCACCAGCACTGCACCTGTCACCACCTGTGATATACTGTGTGTGTCCAGTACATAATTTAGGGAGAGGTTCCAGCTATGTCCTATAGGGACAGCAATCTATAGGTGACTCTCTGTATATTTCACCAGAACTGCACCTGTCACCACCTGTGATATACTGTGTGTGTCCAGTACATAGTTTAGGGAGAGGTTCCAGCTATTTCCTATAGGGACAGCAATCTATAGGTGACTCTCTGTATATTTCACCAGCACTGCACCTGTCACCACCTGTGATATACTGTGTGTGTCCAGTACATAGTTTAGGGAGAGGTTCCAGCTATGTCCTATAGGGACAGCAATCTATAGGTGACTCTCTGTATATTTCACCAGCACTCCACCTGTCCCCTGTGATATACTGTCTGTGCAGTACATTGTTTAGGGCTAGGTTCCTGCTTCTTGCTATAGGTAGAGAAATATATAGGTGAATCTCTGCATATTTCACCAGCACTTCACCTGTCCCCTGTGATATGCTGTCTGTCCAGTACATTGTTTAGGGCTAGGTTCCTGCTTCTTGCTATAGGTAGAGAAATATATAGGTAGAGCAGGGTTAGCATGGCCGAAATGTGGAAAAGCTTTGTCAGCATGCCACAACACCCTTGGAGGTGCTGGCCTACCCTGCGACCAGTGTATTGTCTGAACGTGTATTTAGCACGGCAGGGGGTGTTATCACAGACAAGCGCAGCCGCCTGTCCAGAGCCAATGTGGACAAGCTCACGTTCATTAAAATGAACCAGGCATGGATCCCAGAGGACTTGTCCGTACCTTGTGCAGAATAGACACCGGGCCGGCCTTACCTAGCCATTGTTTTTTTTCTGATCTTTCTAGGGTTGCCATCTCATCCCTTTAAAAGCAAAAACATATTAATTACACAGGTTCTCTGGCTGATTAAGGTGCTGCTAATTAAACGCACTTGGTGCCTTATCGACATTAAATTAGCCCCAGAACCTGTGTAATTACTCTGTGTTCAGGTTTAAAGGGATGAGGTAGCAACCCTAGATCTTTCTCACTCTTTTGGGGTTTACCCTAATTTAAAAAATAAATCAATTAAAAACCAAAACCTGCTGTGTTGGATACCTCCTCCTCCTCCACTGCCGCTTCCACCTACACCGCCACATCCACCTCAACCTCCTACTACATATGGACCTCGTCCTCCTAGGTCAAAATGTTTTTTTTTTTTTTTTTTTACCTTCTTTAAAGTTATTTCCCTATTTCCAGAGTACTTGCCATGCTCTTCCCGACATTTTGCTGCCATTTTCAGCCCTCCAGCCCTTTCCCTTAGTTTTTTAGAGACATTTTTGTAGTCAAAAGTCCGGGCCCCTATTGACTTCAATGGGGTTCAGGTCAGAGTTCGGGTCGGGTTCGGGTCCCGAACCCAAACTTTTTTTTTCAAAGAACCCGAACATCCAGGTGTCCGCTCAACTCTAGTCACTAGTAATTGCCATATCTAAGTATGTTGCATATATTATCCTGTAATGTATTCTACATGAGAAATACCATTGAGATTTTGCTGGAGTGCATGTATAAAGACAGGAAGTGGCTGAAGGAAATCAATAGCACTGGGATGTTACAAAGAATAAAAAAGTGAAAACTGTTTTTTTTAATCTAATTTGCACCCAGTGCTTTTTCAAACCAAGCTGCTGACTAGGCCTGTTCTTCGAATTCACACTGAAAAAAATACCACTGTAGGTCCAGTTAATTTCAATTTGTTTCCTTTTGTTGCCAGTCAAGCCCTGATGAAGGGGGCACTTAAACACCCGAAATGCATTTGATACATTTTAAATGGAATAAAGTTGTATCTAGACCTTAACAGTGGTGTGGCACTTCAATTTCAACTTTTTTTACATCACACTACAAGCCAAGTAGACTGTGGAGATCCTCTGGGGTGTAGAAGCCACCTGCCCAGAAACCAGATCATTTACACCAACAGTAATACCTTAAGATAACAATACCAGTAAAATAAACCTACGGGTCCAGCACTATCTTTAAACTTTCCTCAACTTTTCAAACCCAATGCCATTCAGTTAGGCTTTACAGTAACTTAACTTCTTGCCAATCGCCACATGTACATTTACTACGGGGCAGCAGCTCCTCTGTGCAAAATCATGTACAGGTAACTGGACACAGCGGGAACCAATCAGTGAGTCTGGCAGACTTGATGTCCGCCGGGACCAACCGATCATTCCAGACAGAGTCAGAACGGCAGTCTGCCGATGTAAATAAGGCAGATTGCCATTCTGTTAGTAGGGAAGACAGAGATCCTGTGTTTCTGCTAAGCAGTAACATGGATCTCTGTCTTTCCACAGTTAAAGCACCCACCACACAGTTAGAAAGCCCTCCCTAGGAACACATTTAACCCTTTTATCGCTCCTGATGTTAACCCCTTCGTGTCAGTGTCATTAGTACAGTGACAGTGTATAATTTTTAGCACTGATCATTCTATTGGTGTCACTGGTCTCCAAAAGTGTTCAATTTGTCCACCGCAAAGTCACAGTCCAGCTATAAGTTGCCGATTGCCGCCATTACTAGTACAAAAATTGAAATAATTACAAATTCAATAAAAATATCCCATAGTTTGTAGACACTATGGGCCAGATCCAGAGAGAGAGTACGCCGGCGTACTTTCAAATTACCCACGTCGTATCTTTAGTTTGAATCCTCAAACCAAGATACAACGGCATCTGGGTTCGATCCAACAGGCGTACGGCTTAGTACGCCTTCGGATCGCAGATGCAATACTTCGGCGTCCGCTGGGTGGAGTTTGCGTCGTTTTCCGCGTCGGGTATGCAAATTAGCTTTTTCTGGGTTTTTTTTGTAGCGATTCAAGCAGTCTCTGACAACCAGGTGCTTTTTTACCTGTGAGTCACACTAGCTGTACCTGTAAATTTAGTGGCCAAAATGTAAAAAAGAAAAGTACACTAGTGAAGAGGCCTACAGGATACTGAGCATGACAGATGAGAGCGCAGGGGAAGCCTCACTGTCAGAATCACAATCTGATTCAGGCTCACTATACAAACCTGTAGAGAGCAGCGGCACCCTGACAGATAGCTCTGATGACCCTCCTAAGGTCAGGCATACCCGACCCAGTTCTTCTTTTGCTGAGGTGCAATAACCGCATGGTTCTTATATACAGCAGAGAGCCAGTACTAGTGCTGCTCAACCTTCTGGTGAACTGGCAAGCACCAGCAGCCTAGTATGTCCTGGTCATAGACAATATAGCACTGCAGTAACATTTGGTGTGTTTTGATGTGGCGAGTCCCATAGGTGCAGTTCAAGCTGGTGCAGTGGCTAGCACAACTAGTGCCCTGCAGCCATCAAGAATTCAAAGAAAGGCCTGTAGAGCCCATAGTGCCCTTCCTGATATGTTTGCAGATCCTGATTGGCAGCCCACCACTTCTGCAGTGCCAATACTTCCCCCATTCACTGGCCAACCAGGAATTCAGGTGGAAACAGCTGATTTTACATCCCTTGACTCTTATGAGCTGTTGTTCACAGAAGATCTGTACAGATCTATTGTGGACCAAAGCAATTTATATGCTGGTCAATTTAACGCCGCAAATTAAAATTTGACACTTGCTAGAGAATTTGGCTGCAAACCTATAACGGTTCCTGAATTAAAAACCTTTCTGGACATATCCCTTCTCATTGGCATTACTAAAATGAGTGAGTTGCGGTCATATTGGTTTACTGACCCAATTAACCATATGCCTGTGTTCTCTGCTTCCATGACCACGACACCATACAAGCAAATCTTGCGGTTCATGCATTTTAATGACAATGAACTCTGTCGCCTTTGGGGTGACCCTGAATATGATCAGCTCCATAAAATTCAGCCCCTCGTAAACCACTTCCACCAACAATTTGCAGCCTTGTTTATTCCCGATCAAGATGCTTGCGTTGATAAGTACCTGATTCCATTTACTGGCCGCCTTGTGTTCAAACAGTTTCTCCTAAGCAAGTGTGCCAGGTATGGGTTCAAGATGTATAAGCTCTGTGACAGAACCACAGTCTATATATATATATATTCCTGGTTTATGAGAGAAAATATAGAAGTGTGGAGCCCCCCAACTGCCCAGACTACATAGGGAGCAGCGGCAATATGGTTTGGGGCTTGGTGTCCACAAGGGGTACCATTTATACGTGGACAATTTTTACACAAGCGTGCCACTTTTTAGACACCTCTTTCAATTAGGAATTGGCACATGTGGCACTGTGTGATCTAATCTCAGAGGCTTTCCCCAATGGATTGTAGATACCCGACTTAGATGAGAGAGAGCCTGCTTGAGGTCCAACAAATTGCTTGTCATGAGATGGAAGGACAAACAGGAGGTTTTTGTTCTGTCTTCCATTCATGCAGACATGGCAGTCCAAGTTACTACATAGGCTGGTGTTGTTGAGAAGCCCCACTGTTTCCATGAATACAACCTAAAATGGGAGGGGTGGACTTCAACGACCAGATGATAGAGTCATGCTTAAAGCAGAGTTCCAACCACAATTAGTGAAGGATAGAGGGCGCTAGCAAAATGCCTCAAGACACTATGGTTGGGAAAACTCTTTTTTATATTGGCCAGATGTTCATTGATTCGAATCTTTAACTGATGTGTCGTCCTCCCCACATACTGCAAAGAGCAAGGGCACTCGAGGACATAAGTGACATGGTCTGATCCACATGTAATGAGAGGCTTAATCTTGAAAGATTCTCCCATTACATTGGATTTAAATTGGGTCAATTTTTTACTAGCTCCAGACTTGCGCGTTGTTTTACATGCTTTGCACCTGGTGCAGTAATGAAACCCCGATCCATCCAGAAAGGTCACCAATTTCTTGGGCGGATCAGGGACATTGGGAGCAATCTTATTCCTGAGGCCTGGTGCTCTTTTGTAAATAAATTTGGGCACATTGGGAATAGATGTAATTAAATCCTTATCCTTCATAAGGATATGCCAGGCCCCATACACACCATAGAATCTATCCGCAGATAAATCCCATCAAATGGGTTTCTGCGGATAGATCCTATGGTGTGTACACGCCAACGGATATTTATCCGCAGATAAATCTCCCCTGGAATGGATTTCCAGCAGATAAATATTTGTCGACATGCACAGAATATCTATCTGCTGGAATCCATTCCAACGGATGGATCCGCTCGTCTGTACAGACTTACCGGATCCATCCGTCCAAAGGGATTCCCCGCACGCGCCGTAATGAATAGACGCATGCGTGGAATTCCTTATATGACAGCGTCGCGCCCGTCGCCGCGTCATAATAGCGGCGACGGCGCGACACGTCATCGGCAGAGGATTTCAGCGCGGATTTCAATGCGATGGTGTGTACACGCCATCGCATTGAAATCCTCTGAAATCTTAGAGAGGATTTATCCGCGGATACGGTCCGCTGAACCGTATCTGCGGATAAATTCTATCGTGTGTATGGGGCCCCAGTGTCGCTTAAACACTGCTTCGACCTGCCGATACTGCCTATGGAACCCAGAGATAAAGGCTACCTGATTATTGAACTCCTTTTTAGGTTTGGAGACCAGCAGAGATTGTCTGTCAAGGACAGCAACTTGATCATATGCTCTCTGAAGTGCATCTGCTGGATATCCCTTTTCAATAAACCTAGTTGTCAGGAGTTTAACCTGTGCCTCAAAATCTTCCCTAGTATCGCAGTTATGCTTCAGCCGCATAAACTGCCCTTTAGGGACTGCCCCTATCCAGGAGGGGTGGTGGCAGCTATGTGTGGGTACAAACCCATTCCAGTCAGTTGCTTTAAAGAAAGCAAGAGTTTGAAACTTAGAATCTTTTTTTCTTATGGTGAGATCCAAATAGTTAATGGAAGACAAACTGGTTTCTGCCACAAAAGTAAGACCATACTTGTTAGTATTCATTTGTGCTATAAAGGTTTTTGAAAAGTTTGGTGGTGGCATTCTCTACTTTTCTCCATTAGGAAGATCATAACAAACTGAGAAGATTCGTTTGGCTTTCTATACACAATATTGGGACTATTTATTCCTCCTTTTTCAGCACAGTGAATTCTAGTGTGTTATATATACACTGCAGAGCAATCTGCTCAATTATGCACATTTGTTTGGGACTATTTTGATTTATATTGATTTATATGTTTTCCTCACAGTGTTTAATGTTCACTTATACCGCAGAATTGTTTCCAAAATTTTTTTTTTATTGAATTTTATTAGTTGTTATATTGCACACTTGGTGTATTAATCACATCCACTATTGTGTGGTCTAGCGCCCTCTATCCTTCACTTATAACGTTCACAGCTTTTTTCTTATTTAAATTTAAATCTAATTTTTTGCATCTGGCGCGGAATTTCTATCTTTTCCAACCACAATTAGCATTTTTTAAATGTATGTCCTTTCATCCTGCGTTTTTATAATATAAATCCAGTCACTTACTATTTTACAATCCGCCACCGATCCGCATAGATATTCAAAAAAGATAGTTTATAAAACTATGTCTACACCGTTGTCATTTTGCTTGTGGGCATTGTGAAACCAACAAGCACTTAGGGCCAGATTCACAGAGCAGATACGACGGCGTTTCTCCTGATACGCCGTCGTATCTGCTGTTCTATCTAAGCGACTGATTCATAGAATCAGTTACGCATAGATAGCCATAAGATCCGACAGGTGTAATTGTTTCACACTGTCGGATCTTAAGATGCAATACCGTGGCCGCCGCTGGGGGGAGTTTGCGTCGTAAACCAGCGTCGGGTATGCAAATTAGGAGTTACGGCGATCCACAACGTTTTTTTCGCATTCGCTACGTCGCCGCTAGTCTAGTTTCCCGTCGCAAAGTTAGTCGTTTTTTTTGCTGCCTTAACTTTACGCAGCAATCGTATTGCTGTATAAAGTATGGCCGTCGTTCCCGCGTCAAAATTTTAAAAATAACGTCGTTTGCGTAAGTCGTGTGGGAATACGGAATTACGCTACGCACATCGGCGTTCGAAAAAATGCCATCACTTCGCACAAAGCATGGCGGGAGTTCGGAAACGGAGCATGCACGGTAGGTCCGGCGCGGGAGCGCGCCTAATTTAAGTGGCACACGTCCATTTGAATTGGCCCGCCTTGCGCCGGAGGCCGCCGGCGTAGGTTTTCATCGCAAGTGCTTGGTGAATCAGGCACTTGCGATGAAAAATTGCGGCGGTGTAACGTATCTAGGATACGTTATGCCACCGCGATTCTACGTGAATCTGGCCCTTACTTCCTGGAAGTCTTGGATGGGGAGTGATAATTGGACAGCGCACTGCATCCTGGGAAATGATGACACACATTTCCCAGGAGCATTAGAGGGAGATGATGTCAGAATCCTAGGTGATTTCAAAGGCAGATTTCGTGGGACCGCATAGCAACAGGCATTTCCAGATGAGTAAAAAAAAAAAAAAACTTTTTTTTTTTCTTTTTTAGTCATAAGCTACAGTTTAAAGCAAAATTGTTTTTTTGATGGAACCTCCACTTTAATTGCCCGTAAGGCCAGATGCAGGTACAAAAAAAAGTGTCTGCATAACTATTCCAATTGGATCTGTACAAAGCTTATTTGCTATACAAAGCGTTTGGACGATGTGTATCCTTCCTAAAATTCCAGTAAGAGATCATCACATCCTGTTTGTTTCCAAAAGGTGCTGTGGCCCAACTTCCCAAACGAAATGCATTGAGCCAGCTGCATGAGTGGCATTTTCCCCGATGTCCTCCCTGGTACCCTTGCCAAAAGATCACCACAAAGAAAATTTGTCTGTAGAAAATGCATGTATAGGCGTGACACCCACTATTATTGTCCCTCCTGTCCTGACCAAGCCGTGGGGTACAGCGTGGCACAGTCCTAGGGCACAATATCACACTGGGTTTTGAAAGATGAGATGACCATCACATTTTCAGAGACCCGGACCTGGAACCTTTGCAGTTACAAATATAAGTGTAACTGAAAAAGGAAATGAATCATAGGTAATTATTTAAAATCACTATAATCAGTAATATTTGTTGCAGTTCCTGGCATTCCTCTATCAGTCCATTTAGCTCTTCCATCATAGCCATGGAATTACCTCTTCCACTTCCATCTACATTGTACCCTGCCAGCATTTAGCAGTTCTAAAACTAGTACTCCAGTTTCCTTTTAAATAATAATATAATATGGTGTTTCTGTTAATTATGAAAACATAAACAATATAACTATATGTCAGCAATCATTGCATCTGTCTATTTATCTATATTTAAATATATCTATCTACTGTATTTATCTATCTATCTTACTACCTATCTACCGATCTCTAATTTCACATATATTTTCAGAGAAGTAAGCTTCTTCTTATTTTAATTCATGGGCAAACCTACGTTTTCATTTCCTCTTAGTAATAAAATTGAAAGGTGCGTTTATATGGCCCTCCACAGATTTAAAAGTTTTGAAGACAAGTTACTAATTACTAAATATCTCCTTGCAGTCATTCCAAAGTGCTAATTTCACAAACTAAAGTTTCATGTCTGTTTTAATGGAAACTTGAAGACAGTGAATTTCTCACAAAAATCACCTGCATTGATTTTCTCTGCTTGATTGAATATGTGGGCAAGGAAGACTTACAGGTCTATTGTTCTTTGTTTGGCACTACTATCTGTTTACTAAAAACTATTCTTATAAGGAAAAAAGGACAGCTTGCTGAAGGAAATGACTATATGTAATACAAAAATGCATACTTACTTATTCGCTTCCATGTCATTTTGACTAAGATTCCCCCCAAAAAATCAAATGACTTCCAAAAATATGAAGATATTGAGGCATCCAAGGTGAATAATGAACATTAATCGAGTATATATCTACTATATTTTAGTTCTTCCATGCCTTCAGCTTGGTGACCTAATTATACTAGTAGTGCTACTCAAATAGTGTTACCTCTTATAAAGGTACTGTCAGGAGGTTTCAATTTGAACATGCCTCATGCACCAAGAAGACATTTATTTTTAAAGTTACCTGTACAGCTCAACTTTCTAATGTATTCTATCAAGCCTCTAGTGACAAAGATATTATGTCAGCTCTGCAAAATATATAAAAATAACTTTATCTACTCCCCTTAATAATTTTTAAAGTGAAGAAATTTTAGCCAAGTGAGAATTGCATGGTATCTGCTGCAGGATGAAAAACTACTAAATGGTGCTTAAAACTATTATTTTTGTGCTGTAATTAACATCAAAAAGAGGAAACACAAAAGACAGGTAAAACTTGTATTGATCACTTCAACGTTAATTTTTTTTATACAATATTATACTCCGTGCCCACAGAAAAAAAAAGCATAAGGTAAGACCTGTCTTTTTCTGACCTGCATTTTAGCTTACCCTGGAAGATAAAACGTGAAAGATGTTTTTGTTACTGTTAATTTGAATGTACTGTTTAACACACAATAGGCTAAAGTTTTTTTAACCCTATGTTCACAATTTCAGCTGAATCTGGCTAAAGCAATTGTCAAACACTTTGCAAATGCCAATACATTTTAAATCAAATATATTTAGGGGGAGTGGGCAAAATTCATAACAGTTTCTCGAGGGGGGGGGGGGGGGAATTATGCCAAATTCAAATTCAAATCCCAAATCCATCAGATTGTATATTTTGGTTCTAAATGGTTAATAGAAAGTTAAAAACACCTGCTATCTTTCTTTGGGAATCCAGAAGCATGATATCATTGGCAAAACTTGTAGTTCAACTCTAAATACAGTTGATTTCCCAAATCGTGTTACACTCTCCTAGGGAATTCTCCATAATGTTAAATACACCAATAATATACAAGTTTAGCTGTTGGAGTTCAGTAGCAATATTGGATTTAAATCCATTAAATGGTATTGTCTTCCATTAAAATCACCAACAGTAAAGTTTCAGGACCTTGTAGGATTTCTTCATGAAGGTATAAAGCCTAGTACACATGGGCTGAATGTCGGGCAGAATGGGCCGCTTCAATAGAAACCGGTTGACATTCGGCCCATGTGTAGGGCAGTCGGTCTGACAGAAACCGGCCAGCTTCTGTCGAAGGATCATAAACGAAGAAAGCCTGCCGACAAGCCAGAGCTGAGAGCACTGACCTGGGGTGCTCTGGAAGGGGGGCGTCTCCTGTCAGATCACAATAGCACAGCAGGGGAGATCACCATACCAACATCAGACTGTTAGTACAGCGGCTCCGACCTGAGCTGTGAGGTTGAATAAAAAAAATCTAGTAGTGTGTATGAGGCTTAAGTGACAAGCTTGTCGGTCATACCTTGACAAGCCTCACAAGCCTCACAAGCGCCTTCTTGTTTTCTTGTTGGTGGACAATAAACATAATAGACTTGCAATGGGAAGTACTGGTGGTGACATTTGTATACACTGGATGGATAACATCATCCATTCTATCACTTTAGCAACTCTCATATGGTTGAGCTGCATGGAGTGTAACTGTGATATATAAATTTAGTAGCTATTGTAAAGCGACTAATTAATTGCTTTATTGAAAGATGCACAGGCACAAACTACATCATACAAGTGCTCCCCAAAAAAAGTACAATTCACAATCACAACAAAAGAATAAAATACTATTTATTTACCGTAGCTAGTAAACACTGGTTGACCATGTGGCTTTTACTAGCAATTCATATCTTTAAGTATCATTTCCAAAGAAATAAAATCAGTTTGCTCATTTTTATATTACATCACTGTGTAAATTTTCACATGAGCACAAAGTGGTCAATAAACATGAGTGTATAAATAAGAATAAACCACCAATATGTATAACTGAGTGTACTTTACTAGTGCTTTACATGCATTACACTATATTAACTCCTTTCCAAGTTATTGCCTTCTTGTTTACTATGAGTGATAGTGGTGCATGCAGGAATGTTAGTGCAGTCAGACACTGCAGTTATACACAGCTTGTTAACTTGACTGATGGCTCTACAGCTGCTCCAAACATGAGCCATGACAACAGTGCAGTAATAATGTGAGATTCATATTTAGTGTGTCCCCTAGTTAAGCTGCCTCATATTTTTGTTACATCTGTATTTGAAAAAAAAAAAAAAAAAAAAATGAAAAAACAATGCCATGCCACAAAATGAGTGGTCACAACTTTGCTAATCTGAAATTCAGTAAGTGTATGAAGATTTGCAAGGGGATAAGGTGAATTGGCCTTCCAGACTTTACTCTAAGCCAGCAAATAAACTCTGTGTGAACCTAGAGTAAATACATTAATAAATTGCTCCTAGCTAGGAATAAAACAGGACTCAATTTGTTATCAGCTGTAGTAGAAAACCACTTGTTAAAACTGACAGATAGCTCAGCTGGTAACACAGTAAGATGTACTCTAGTGCAGTTAATGGTTTACTCATAAACAAAAATGCTACATACACATACGGGCATTATATATTAAATAGAGGCTGGGCAATTTTTCTTCTCAGTTACCGTACATTTAAATACAAAGAAAAACTAATGCAATGAACATTAATAGAGTGTCAATTTTAGAACATTGTCAGAGTTATACTGGTCATTTTCATTTGTCAGGCCCGAATACCATCATTTCAGATGTCTAACAGTTTTGTGAAGAGTGAATAGTCAGTATGAAAAGTGATGAGTGATGTGTTATGGGAAGCACTTGATAGCTAATGTGAGAACTGATGAGCAATGAGTGTAGAAGCCCAAGTGTTCCAAAGTAACTTCTAATATCTCATATTTTTATGTACTTTATACATTACAGAAAAATGGTTCAGTCTGATACAAAGCCTACTACTTTGTGGTGACTATCATATATTTTCATAAGCAGTTTGACATCCCAAGAGTGTGTGTTTTTGTATGTGCATGTGTACACATATGAGCACAAATATTTAAGACAGGTAAACAATTATTTGCAACAAATGTTTACATTTTGGAAAGTTGTAACGTCATAAATGAATTCTTTTAACTAGTTCTGGACTGCCCCATAGCAAATTTACTGCTACAGGGTGGCCCTCCTGCACAGAATCAAGTATATACAATATACGTGATGCTGTACTCCCTCCTAGGGGGTACGCATGTGTGCTGCCGGCAGTCTGCTTCTGCTGTGATTAAACACAGCAGAAGCCTATCTGCGGGTGCCTGGGCACTGGATGTCCGTGGGCACCCGCCAATTGTGTGGCAGAGACACAGAACAAAGATCTGCCTATGTAAACAAGGGAGGAAATTATGGATTTTGTGTCTCTGCAATGCAGGGAATAAAATCCACAACTTCCCTTAGTAAAAGCACCTAACACAGTACAAATAAACACAGTTAGCCCTTTGCTCACCCTAGATGTTTAACCCCTTCCCAGCCAGGGTCATTAGTACAGTGACGGTGTATATTTTTAGCACTGATCACAATATTTGTGTCACTGGTTCCCACAAAGTGTCAAAAGTGTCAGCTAGTGTCTGATAGTCCACCGCAATATCGGAGTCCTGCTATAAGTCACTGATCGCTGCCTCTACCAGTATAAAAAAAAAAGAAAAGTCCAGTATATATACAATAGTCTGTAGACGCTATAAATTTTGCGTAAACCAATCAATCTACGCTTATTGTTTTTTTTTTAACCAAAAATATGTAGCAGAATACATATTGTCTTACATTTCTAAATACATTAATTATTTTCTATTTTTTTATTGGATACGTTTTATAGCAGAAAGTAAAATATATATATATATTTTTTTTTTTTCAAAAAAAAAATCAAAATTGTCAGACCTTTTTTGTTTATAGCGTAAAAATTTAAAAACACAGTGGTGATCAAATACCACCAAAATACAGCTCTATTTATGGGGGGAAAAAAGACAAATTTTATTTACTGTATTTATTGGCGTATAACACTCACTGTTTTACCCTGAAAATAGAGGGAAAAACTGTGCCTGCGTGTTATACGCAGGGGGGCTGTGGAAAGTTTTTTTCCTGAAACTTCCCTCCTAAAGTTAGGGTGCGTGCTATACGCCTGTGCGTGTTATACTCCGATAAATAGGGTATGTACAGAGTTGCATGACCATGTAATTGTCAGTTAAAATAATGCAGTGCCATATCGCAAATAATTGGGGTGGTCATGAAGAGGTGTAAATCTTCAAGTGGTTAAAGTATAGTGATTCTAGTGCCTCATAATAAACTTATACATTTTTTTTATCATATACAGTATCTCACAAAAGTGAGTACACCCTCACATTTTTTTAAATATTTTATTATATCTTTTTATGTGACATAACTGAAGAAATTACACTTTGCTACTATGTAAAATAGTGAGTGTACAGCTTGTATAACTTTGTAAATGTGCGGTCCCCTCAAAATAACTCAGCACACAGTCATTAATGTCTAAACAGCTGGCAACAAAAGTGGATACACGTCAAAGTGAAAATGTCCAATTTGTCAATACTTTGTGTGGCCACCATTATTTTCAAGTACTGCCTTAACCCTCTTGGGCATGGAGTTCACGGGAGCCTCACAGGTTGCCACTGGAGTCCTCTTCCACTCCTCTATGACGACATTATGGAGCTGGTGGATTTTAGAGACCTTGCACTCCTCCATCTTCAGTTTGAGGATACCCACAGAATCTCATTAGGGTTTAGGTCTGGAGACATGCTAGGTCAGTCCATCACCTTTACCCTCAGCTTCTTTAGAAAGGCAGTGGTCATCTTGGAGGTGTGTTTGGGGTCGTTATCATGTTGGAATACAGTCTTGCGGCCCAGTCTTCGAAGGGAGGGGATAACACTCTGCTTCAGTATGTCACAGTACACGTTGGCATTTATGGTTCCCTCAGTGAACTGTAGGCAAGATACACTTGTCTTTGTACTCCTCACCTGGTTTCTGCCACACACACACACACTTGACACCATCTGAACCAAATTAGTTTATCTTGGTCTCATCAGACCACAGGACATGGTTCCAGTAATCCATGTCCCTAGTCTACTTGTCTTCAGCAAACTGTTTGCAGGCTTTCTTGTGCATCATCTTTAGAAGAGGCTTCCTTCTGAGATGACAGCCATGCTGACCAAATTGATGCAGTGTGCGGTGTATGGTCCGAGCACTGACAGGCTGACCTTCCCACCCCATCAACCTCTGCAGCAATGCTAACAGCATTGATACCTCTTTTTCCCAAAGACAACCTCTGGATATGATGCTGAGCACATGCACTCAACTTCATTGGTTGACCATGTCGAGGCCTGTTCTGAAAGGAACCTGTCCTTTTAAACCGCTGTATGGTCTTGCCCACCATGCTGCAGCTCAGTTTTAGGGTCTTGGTAATCTTCTTATAGCCTTGGCCATTTTATATAGAGCAACAATTCTTTTTTTCAGATCCTCAGTGGGTTCTTTGTCATGAAGTGCCATGTTGAAGTTCCAGTGACCAATATTTATTTATTTATTTATTTATAAAAATTCTTAAAAGTACAAAATGGTACAAAACGCAGTCAGTTACCCGTAGGCCTCGATGCACCGAGAACAACAATACAGCAACAACCAAAAAAACACACAGGCAGCGGAACAGATCAAAATTTAAAATGGTTAGCAGATCAAAGAACTATAAAAACCTATGTAATTCCATAGGCTTGACTGAAAAGCTCAGTTTTTAGAAGCTTCCTGAACTTAAAAAGATCATTCTCAAGCCTTAATTTTAGAGGCAGGGAGTTCCAAAACTGTGCTCCCTGGACCGCACTCGTCCTCCCTCCGCATTTTTTCTTTCAAAATTTAGGGATCACCAAAGTTTCAGAATTACCCGACCTTAAGGTACGGTTGGGCACATACTTGGTGAATTTTTCCTGCAGGTACACTGGCCCCTTGTCATGGGTAGCCTTGTGCACCATGCAACCAGTCTTAAACAGAACCCATTCCTTCATGAGTAGCCAATGCAGGGCTCTCAGCGATGGCGTGATGTGGTCATGACGACCAACACCCGTGAGTAGCCTGGCAGCGGCATTCTGAATAAGCTGTAGTTTGTGCATGATGTTATTAGGTAAACCCAGGTACAAAGCGTTACAGTAATCTAATCGACTTCCGATAATTGCATTAACCATAGAGATCTTGTGCGATTCTTCAATGAAGCGAAAAGTCGACCTCAGGAGTTTCAAGTGGAAGTGACAAGAACTCACCACCTGGTTTACCTGTGGTCGTAGCGTTAATCTCTCGTCCAAGATGATACCCGAATCCCTGACCTGGGTGACTGGTGCTGGGACCGATAAAAATATGAGAGAGTGAGAGCGATGACACCAAATGTAACACACCTGCTCCCTATTCACACCTAAGACCTTGCAACACTAACGAGTCACATGACACCGGGGAGGGAAAATGGCTAATTGGGCCCAATTTGGACTTATTCACTTAGAAGTGTACTCACTTTTGGCTGTTCCCATGTACATATAAAATACTGTTACTTAAATTCACAGTACATAGAGGCAGAGGTGTAGCTATGAGACATAGGGCCACATAGCTAAATATTTCTATAGCAGCTAGAAGTGTCAACTGTGAAAATGTGGGTAACTGATCTTAACGTGAAGTATATCTTAACTCAGTGGTTCTCAACCTTCTAGTGCTGTGACCCCTTGATAAAATTTCCCAAATTGTGGGGACCCCTAGCAGTACAATTATTTTTGCAGCATGGGCTGTCAGCACCCAAGGCAAGACAAGTAATTTGTGCCCCTAACCCACAGACATTTAGTTCTCCCTGAGTCCCTTCCACTCGTACATTATTAAAAACCCTTATGGTACATTTTATGATGTACCACTCTTTCTCTTTGTTCTCCTTTCTTTCCCTTTTTATCTCTCTCTATCCTAATTTCTTGTTTTTTCCCCCAATCCTCGCTCTAGCCGTCTCTTGTTCTTTCTCCTATTCTTTCTCTCCCTTTTATGTTCCTCCCCCTTTTTTTCCTCTCCCATGTTTTTTTTTCAGAAGGATGTATTCTCTATTTTTACTCATTCTCTTACTCCTTGGTGGGGGTGGGAGTGGGATCAGTGGCAGTGCTGGTGGGGGGCTGGGATGAGTGCTGTGCTGTGCAAATTAGGCACTCTTGATCAAGGTCATCTGAGAACTGTATTAGGGACTTTTAGTAGCAACTATAATCACAGGTAGTATCACTCACTGTGTCTCCGGCTTCACTGTGTCTCCGACTTTGTCTGTGTCTCCAAAATGTGTTAAAAAACTATTTCGGAACTAAAGGAATTGCACATATCAACAGTGCCGCTCTCCTGCACTTGATCACATATCTAGAACATGATCCAACACTTCCACGTGGGGGGCACACTTGGCCAGTGTGCCTACTTTGCTGTGATTAGTCACAGCACAAGCCGATCAGCGGGTACCAGCCAATGATTGACCACCAGCACCTACTGATCGGTGAAGAGGATGACAGAACAATGCTCTGTGAATTGAAACAATATTAAGCTCTGTCCTGTCAGCGGGGATGTGACGGTTTTTGTTTCCCTAAAAACTGGCACATCCCTTAGTAAAAACAGTACACAGTGAATGCACCAAGCTTTGTTAGGCACACATTTAACCTCTTGATTGCCCTAGATGTTAACCCCCTTCCCAGCCATTAGTACAGTACACTTTTGATCACTTTTATTCCTATGACAAGAAATGTAAACATCCCTTGTATTATAAATAAGGATGACAGGTCCACTTTATGACCTTTACCTTTTAAAGCAAAAGAACAAAAAAACACTTTTTTTTTAACTTTCGCTTTAATTTATCTATTTTTCTTCCAGCCTGGACCATAAGTGACATCATGACTTCGCTCTGGTCCTCCAAGGCTATAGAGTCATGTTAACTCTTTTATTGCCTATGGAAGCAGCCAGCCGCACTGTCGGATTGTTTCTTGGGTGAACCGACAGTAACAGTAAGCCCGAGAAGTACCGGCAAGCGGCAGGAGAGGGGGACGTCCCCTCCCACCGCTTTGAAAATCAGCCCAGTGGCTCATGAGCCACTCTGAGAAGTTTCATGAGAAAGCCGGCTGCCTGCTGAAAAAAATGGTACCAGGATTATAGCTGATATCTTCAGCCATAATCTCGGTAAACATCTTGCAAACCGCAACGTATATGTAGGTATTGTAGTCGGCAAGTGGTTAAGCAGTGTTTAGTTTTTTTTCTGAGTTACAGCAATAAACTTTAAATGCTGGCATTTATTTGTCACAAGGAGCAATGCCATATTTCACTTTGCACTTTCTTATCAATTAATAACAAATTATGAGCAGAAAGCACTCTCAGTGAAATTACAGTAAAACCTTAGATTGTGAGCATAATTCGTTCCGGAAGCATGCTTGTAAAGCACTCTTATATCAAAGAAAATGTCCCCCTTAAGAAATAATGGAAACTCAAATGATTCATTCCACAACCATTTGTTCATAAGTCCTTCAGTTTATAGTCCATATAAAAAAAATCTAGCAATGTGATAAGTTGTGTAACCATAAAATGTCCACAAATGCAAGCCTCCACAAGGGGATTAGAAGCAAAATCCAGCAAGAGCTACAGAGTATAAAAGAGAAGAGAGGCGCCTCTAAGTGTAGAAATATTTTTACAATAATGAGGGTACAACATTTAGCAAATTTACATGGTTGATGATTAAAAGAGGCACATCCAAGTATGCAGACATTTGGGGTTAAGCTGTCTGCAATCATCACCGTGAAGACTACACTGCAGTAGAGCGTTCTGAAAGCAAGGCTTGAAGTTCTCGTGGAGCACAGTGTGGAAGGGACGCCATCAATGGTGGTACAGGGGATGGTCTATGTGGACATCTTTACCTGCATACTTAGATGTGCTGTTTTAATCATCAACCATGTGAGTTTCTAAATGTTGTACCTTAATTAAATGTAACTGTAATGCTACACTTAGAGCAGGCATGTCCAAAGTACAGCCTGGGGGCCAAATGCGGCCCATGTTTTGGTTTAATGCGGCCCCACTGGTAATTTCGATATATATCTTTTGTGGCCCCCAACGAATCCTAGAGCACCACGTGGCACAAAAGATATATACTGTATTTATTGTTCTGGCAGCCTCAGAGGGGACAGGGAGGGGGGTGGGACGAGTGCTGTCAGGTAACATACAGGAGAATCTCCTGTTTACTTGGCGGCCTCTGTAATAGGAAGGCCGCCAAGTAAACAGGAGATTCTTCTGTATGTAATCCGTTGGCGCGCGTCCCACCCCCTCCCTGTCCCCTCCGAGGCTGTAGCTGGGCATTAATCAGGCTGCACTTATGGCAATAGTGAGGCTGCATTCAGAGGATGCATTCATGTCAATGGTGAGAATGCATTCATGTCAATGGTGAGGCTGCATTCATGCCACTTGTTAGGCTGCATTCATGCCACTTGTGAGACTGCATTCATGGGCACTGACCCTTATTTTGCTTCACAGTTCGTTATTTAATTTTTTTTTCCTGAAACTTCCCTCTTAAAGTGAAGGTGCGTGTTATACGCCATTATATACGGTATATCCAAATAACACACCCAAGCTCATCCTTAGACTCTTCACCACACACAGCCACAAAGGCAAGAGAATTCTCGTTGGGCAGTCTATTAGTTCATTTGCATTTAATTTTAATGGTTCAAAAAATGTCAGGCAAAATAGTCAGCCCTCACGCATGTTCACTTCATCAAATATGGCCCTCTTTGAAAAAAGTTTGGACACCCCTGACTTAGAGGAACCGCTCTTCTCTTTTATAACCAGTTGTGACATCACGCTGTTGTATATCAAGTCAAAATGTATTTAAAAATGTTAATTGTCTTGCAAAACGCTCTCAAACCAAGTTACTCTCAAACCAAGGTTTTACTGTATATCATAAATACATATAGACACGTTTGCTCTCATTACATCCTGATTGTTCAGATGCAAAGAACAACTTATTTCCCCATCTTCAGATTTCATGGACATAATATTATATTTTAATATACAAGTTTTCTAAAGAACCACACAGGACCAGTAGGGATGAGTAAATGTGTCCGGCTTTGGCCAATGGGGTGGTTTGATGAACTCTGCATGCAATTAAAACTGAACTCCACTGAAGTATATGGGGAAAATTTGAATATAAGTTCTGGACACATTCAAGACTAATCGGCAAGAGAATGTAAAAAAAAAAAAGGTCAGGGCACGGCTATTGGGTACATAGACCAATGCGAAAACAAATAAAAAAATACCAACTTTTAATGCAACTTGGAAAAAACACCAATCCTTCCAATTACAGGCTTAGGAGATGACTTTTAGCTGTATGTGGTGTTAGGTCAGGTTAGGCCGAATGCTCAGATAGCCTTGTACAGGGCTTGGAAGATAGCTTGCAAAACCATTGCTCAGATAGCAAGCAGAGAGCTGCATTGAGTTTCAATAGACAAGGCAAGAAAAGGATGCCCTTCTGATTGGTTACAGCTGGACAAAATGGAAATAGTGCCATTCTAATTGGCTGTCCTATGCTGTGCTATGCTGGAGAAACCGGCAGCCAGACTAATTATGTGGCTGAATATAATAATCAGCAAGTAAGGTCAGCCAGCGCCTACAGAACTCTGTAAAGGAACAAGGTAAGGACAGAGCATATTTGTGGAACCACAAGTATCTGAACTACAGCAACAAGAAGGTAAGGGTAAACCACAAGCTTTTAGAACTATAGGTACCAGCGCAATCACAGGTGACAGATCAGAGCTCCAGCTAATCTATAACAGTATTATCTAACAGTTTAATAAAATGGCAAAACAAAGTGCACAAAAACACAAAAAATCCCTAACTATTCTCAAAATATAATATATTGACTTTCAGGTTTGCTTTGGTAGAAATTGGCTAGCATCAGGACAGTACACAGCCAACGTCCAGAAGAAGTGGAAGGAGCTGATAATGGCTGCAGGAGCAGGCAAGGACAGGTGAAAGGAGGAGGTAATAGTGACAGGCTAGCACAGTTGGTCAGAAGCTGGTAATGGTGTAAGGCCAGCAGAGGTGACAAGAGCTGGTAATGGGGGGCAGAACAAAAGAGGAAGCAGGAGCTAGTAATGATGGCAGCAGTCAGGAGAGGTGGTAGGAATAACCTAGGAAAGGTGGCAAGTGAGCCAGGAGCTTGTAATAATGGCAAGACAGAAGAAGTTGCAAGAGTTAAGAAAGGTGGATGGATTGTACCAAGAGAGGTGATAAGAGCTGGTAATTGTGCCAGACCAGCAGAGGTGGCAGGAGCTGGTAATGGTGGAAGGTCAGAAGTGGTAGCAGAAGCTGGTAAAAGTGGCAACAACAGACCAGGAGAGGTGGAAGGACCTGCTAATGGTGGGCTGCAAGATCATTCATAAAGTGCGTCTATTGACATCCTCCCGTGATTGTGCTGCCTGCATGCTCTTTGAGTCCTTTGGACTCAGCTTATCACAGATCGGGGTAAAGGGCCAATAACAGCGACCCTTTACCAAGTGATCAGCTGTGTCCAATGACAGCTGATCATGGATGTAAACTCAAGCCAGTTATCGGCTTTTCTTTCCTCAGGAGAGAAGAAGGGAGCTGATAATGGGCTTGTGTTAAAGGGACATTGTCACTGATAATCAGTGTCCTGATTATCAGTGCACTCCCAACAGTGCCCACCAGTGCTGCCAATCAGTGCCTGCCAGTGTTGCCAATCATTGCTTATCAGTGCTGCCAATCAGTACCCATCAGTATGGCCAATCAGTGCCCATCAGTGCCTCATCATCAGTGTCACCTATTAGTGCTGCCTATCAGTGGCTATTAGTGCCACCTATCAGTGCCCATCAGTGCCACCTATCAGTGCTGCCTATCAGTGCTACCTATCAGTGACATTCAGTGCTGCCTATCAGACCCCATCAGTGCCATCTATGGGTGCCGATTAGTGCCATCTATCAGTGCCTATCAGTTTGGTCTATCAGTGCAGTCTTATCAGTGCCCATCAGTGCCACCTATCAGTATCCATCAGTGCCACCTCATCAGTGCAGCCTATCAGTGCCCATCAGTGCAGCCTAATCAGTGCACATCAGAGAACAAGAAAAATGGCCTGTTTGCAAAATTGTATAACAAACTATCAACTTATTTAATTTTTTTTCAAAATTTTCTGACTAAAAAACCCAGTGGTGATTAAATACGACCAAAAGAAAGCTCTGTTTGTGTGAAAAATGGTAATAATTGAATTTGGGTATAGTGTTGCATGACCGCGCAATTGCCTTGCAAAGTGTGACAGCGCTGAAAGCTGAAAATTGGCCTGGGCAGCAAGGTGGTAAAAGTGCCCAGTAAGCAAGTGGTTAAGTTCCTCTTTAGTGTACAATCTTACCCACTAGATAGTTATTTCAAACTGAGATTGCAAACTACACCATTTTTATGCAGTCATTCTACCAGGTACTGCTCACAAAAACATAAGCAAATGTAACAACATCAAAGTTAGTCTCAACATTTATAGACAGACGCATGATATCTGCATTTCATAAATGCAAATTGTACTCTGGTGTACTTATTATAATTAAAACATACAGTAACACAGATCTGTATGTAACAGCAGACTTGAATGACATTTTTCTACTGAATGAATTAATGTTAACTTGATTGTGACATATTTAGACAATTTGAAGCTATAATGTTATATAATGATGATGTGTTGATGGATTTGCTAACACTTAATACAGTAAATCTTTTGTAAATAATAAGAACAGTAAAAACAATAACACATTTAATAATAATAATAATAATAATAATAATTTTCAAAAGAGAGAGATCCCATGCAACTTTAATGCGGCGTACTTACGAACGGATTTTCCGTCTGAAAAACCTTAGATGGTTTTTCCGACGGAATTCCGCTCAAGCTTGGCTTGCATACACGCGGTCACACAAAAGTTCTTTGAACTTTCGTCCAGCAAGAACGCGGTGATGTACAACACTACGACAAATTGTTTCCGAGCATGCGTCAGAATTTTGCATGTCGGAATTGCTACAGACGATCGGATTTTCCGATAGGACATTTTTCCACCTGAAAATTTGAGAAGCAGCTCTCAATCTTTTGTTGGCAGAAATATCCGACAGCAAAAGTCTGACACATGGTTGGAATTTCCGTTCAAAAGCTCACACCGGACGTTTTCTGTCAGAATTTCCGATCGTGTGTATGGGGCATTAGTATATCTAAAGTCATTTTAAAAAAAATGGACATAATACAGCATGGTTAAATCCCTTGTAATGATATAACGTACTGGGCACATGAAAAGTTGTGTCTGGCGGCCATGTTGTTCAGGAATCATAGGTCAGCCATGACGGTTTCGTAGAACAGTTACAAATTGCAGCGGCAAATACCTAGGAATGCACCTCCATAGCCTTTTAATTTAGCTCACATTTGAAAGAACATGTTATCTCCACTGAGGTCAGAGACCTGGCAGGGTCTGCTAGCCATTAACTTCTACAGCGTATTACTTTCCTGAGGGGACACCACACTTTTCAGATATTTATTTGTAAACATTTTTGAAAACCATTTATCAATTTCCTTCTACTTCACAATTATTTGCCACTTTGTGTTAGTCTACCACATAAAATACCAATAAAATACATTTATGTTTTTGGTTGTAACATGACAAAATGTGGAAAATTCAAGGGGTTTGAATACTTTTTCAAGGCACAGTCATTTTCGTAGTGCCCGGTGCACAACAATGAGTTGAGGTGGGATACAGTGCATTTAATAAAAATGCAACATCTTTATTTTTATACAGAGAACCTCGCTGCCCCTATGCAATGGAAACCAGCCTACATGCATTTTAGAATATTTGTGGAGATCTTTGAAGGTTATGAATAACTTCAAAATGAATACAGCTAGAGAGATCAGAGATGCATTGCATGTCTGCATCATTTGTTTTTATGCAGTGCACCCCACTGCCCCTAAACAATGGAAACCATCCTAAATGCGTTTTAGAGTATTTATGGTGATCTTTGAGGATCTTTGAAAATTAGTAACTTCAAAATAAATGCAGCTAGAGAGGTCATGAATTATTTGTTTTAAAGTGGTTGTTGACCCATACAAGTAAGTCTATGCCAGCCCTTCTATTAGAGCCTGGCATAGCACATTGTGTAAGTCTTTTATAAAAATGAGGCTTGTAAACATTTGTTTAGAGCTGTCTTCAGGCCGGTCACAATACTCGCGGCCGCCGTACAGCTTTGATGGATGGCTTCTGCAGGAGGGGCCAAGATCCCCCTCTGACATCAGTTGGGGATGTCACATGGCCACTCAGCCACTCAGCCTCTCCTGCAGTAGCCCTGGAAACCGGCCGAGAGTCATGTGACTGGCCTGAAGATTGCTCTAAACAGGTATTTACAAGCCTTGTTTTTATAAAAGAATAATACAGTGTGCTATTCCAGGCTCTAAAAGAGGGGCTGGCAGGGACCATTTCAAAGTTTTAATTTTATTAATAGTGGCAGAGGGGGGGCAGGGTGGAGACAGAGACACAGACATGGAGCTGACAGGCAGGGAAGAGGGGTTAGCGGGAGAGATGGGAGCAGAGCAGGGCTGCGGATGACGGAGGGACATATGCTGACAACGATGGTCAGGGCTCAGCAGCCCTGATTTCCGTTGTTGGCACAGAGAGGGGGACACAGGAAGTGGAGGGATCAGGGAGTTTTTTTTACAGTTTTTAGGGGGCAGATTACACAGCACAGGCACTGTGTTGTGTAATCTGCTTTAAGGGACCAGGATTTGCATTTTTATTTTGTTAGTTAACAAACATTTTAAATCTTTTCTACTGCTTGTTCCTAATATGCAAATAGCTTAATGTTGGCAATCTGAATCCAGGTACACTTTAAAACCCTGCCATGGATTTTAATCTTTCCCTACTATATCCTAAATAAAAAAATACTCTATTAGATATTCTTTAAAGTGTCCAATCACACCCTAGCTTTCATTAGCATTTCAAGACCCCAACATAAGTTCTAACAACTGAAATCAGAATGCATTTAAGCTGTATGTTTGTTCTGTCCAATCTCAGTGTAGATCTGCCCAAACATACAATTTCATAAAGCCAGCACATGTTCAACAATCTCCATCCCCTAAAGATTAGGATATGTGCTGAATGTATGCACTAAAATTATAAAAACTGAAATCTTTTTGTTTGCTTTGACTTAACAGCACAGCAGTTAAATAAGCCCATTATTACATTAACTTCTATGTATCCACTCAAGCCTTAAGTCCTTTATTTAAACATATTTGGTTGCCTTGTCTACACAGATCAAAGGATTAGAGCAAGGTTTCTTCAATTTGCCAAGGCTAAAATGTTCGGCACTGAAGGCTTTAATGTCCAGGCTTAGAATTGAAACAGATTGAACTGCAGACAGGTGCCTCTTAGAGTAAGAGTGACACCACATTTTGGAAGAATGGCAGGAAACTAAGATAAAGGAAAGGAAATTGTATGCCATATGAAAAAAGACATCTGGTTACCTTTTTTTTTTCTCTCCTAAGTGAGAAAGAAAATTCTGTTTCCTCCAATAGTGTACTGTAGCTTTACTCTTGACAGAAGCATCACGTCTGTTTCTGCCCTTGTCAACACATCTCACTGTCCACGATCACTCATCATCTCCAGACAGACAGCAGTGAAAGAGATCATCAATTGCCAATGCAATTTTGCAGATACACTTCATAAATTTTAATTACATTCTGACTGAAAATGAATGGTCAGAAAATATAAAACATCTGCCATCCAGATCATTTACATTTTTCATACAATAAATCACCAACAACATCCACAACAATGGATTAAATCATGTGGAGTCTAGTAGGTCAAGAAAGCAGAATAGAAACCCATAGTGTGATTACTGTTTGGCCCCAAGCCATCACAAAATGTATCAAAAAGAGAAGAAAAAAAAACACGTAAGAACTGGCAGCCATTTTACTCCTGCAACCATAAATAAAAATGTACTCATTTCAGTCAAAGGATAGTAATTGATCTATTACCCCATCAACGCAAAAATATGAACATGTTTAAATAAAGGCGTATCTTGACAATTATGACTGGAAAAAGTAGTCATTTATCACAAGTTTGGCTTGTTTATCTTTTGTTGAGGTCATCTGTTTCATTTAAAAAAATCAATTTTTATTAGCATCATAGACATAAATGCACTATTTTAACACTTAACATATTTTTATTATTAAGATTATATGATGTAATCGCCTTTTAATACAAGTATGTTAGTATTTATGAGACTTATTGTTGAGCTCTTCGAACAGGCTTCTATTCTACAGGAAAGTAACTGACCTAGGCACAGGGATGGTAAAAAAAGGTAAATTAATGTGTAGCCTTGTTATCAAATTAATTTCAGGCTGAATTAAAAAAGAACCAAAAACAAGCATGGAATTACAGCAGTAGAAGCCCCTAACTATAGAAACAGCTGTAGTGACTTTAAAACTTCCATTTTGCCATCAAAATGACAACAACACATCACTACAGTGTCTACCTTATGGGCCAAAACAAAGGCCTTATGTACACTGCTGCTGGTAAACGGACGTTTAGGAGCAGTTGGGCATTTTTTTCAACTGCTCCTGAACTTTCCTCTATGTTATCTTATCAGTACATGTACACTGGTTTGTTTATAGTAGTTCCTAGGCAGTTGTGTTTAGAGTATTTTTCTTGAACCCCCAAAAAAATGCATTCAGAAGCTGTGTTTAGAGGCAGTTGCTTGCATTGCATTGTGGCAGGTGACGTGGCAGGTGACGTGGCCAGGTGACGTAGCCAGTGGACAATCCACAACTTGTGGCAGGTGACATGGCCAGGTGACGTGGCAGGTGACATGGCCAGGTGACGTGACCAGTGGACAATCCTCAACTTGTGGCAGGTGACATGGCCAGGTGACATGGCAGGTGACGTGGCCAGGTCATGTGGCAAGTGGACAATCCACAACTTGTCGCAGGTGATGTGGCCAGGTGACGTGGCCAGGTGACATGGCCTGGTGACGTGGCAAGTGGACAACCCACAACTTGTGGCAGGTGACGTGGCAAGTAACGTGGCCAGGTGATGTGGCAAGTGAACAATCCACAACTTGTGGCAGGTGACGTGGCCAGTGGAAAATCCACAACTTGTGGCCAGATGACGTGCCAGGTGATGTGAACAGGTGACGTGGCCAGGTGACGTGGCCAGGTGACATGGCCAGGTGACATGGCAAGTGGACAATCCGCAACTTGTGGCAGGTGACAAGGCAAGTGGACAATCCACAACTTGTGGCAGGTGACGTGGCCAGATGACATTGCCAGGTGGCGTGGCCAGTGGACAATCCACAACTTGTGGCCAGGTGACATGGCAAGTGGACAATCCACAACTTGTGGCAGGTGACGTGGCCAGGTGACGTGGCAGGTGATGTGGCCAGGTGACGTGGCAAGTGGACAATCCACAACTTGTGGCAGGTGACGTGGCCAGGTGACATGGCCAGGTGACATGGCCTGGTGACATGGCAAGTGGACAATCCACAACTTGTGGCCAGGTGACGTGGCAAGTGGACAATCCACAACTTGTGGCAGGTGACGTGGCCAGGTGACGTGGCCAGGTGACATGGCCTGGTGATGTGGCAAGTGGACAATCCACAACTTGTGGCCAGGTGACGTGCCAGGTGATGTGAACAGGTGATGTGGCAGGTGACATGGCTAGGTAATGTGGTAAGTGTTATGGGTGGAACTGCATACAGATGTGCGTAGTTCAAAATTAATCATTGGAGTTTGTTATAAACCACCCAATGTTAATGAGGAGGTGGAGACTCAGCTCCTTGCACAGATGGAAAGGGCTGCAAGGGCTGGGACGGTGATAATAATGGGGGATTTTAACTACCCAGAAATTGACTGGATTAATGGCACTTCTGGGACAGTTAAAGGACAAAAATTTAAAAACCTATTGCAGGACAATTTTATGGTGCAGTTTATTGAGGCCCCAACTAGGAATGATGCTCTGTTGGACCTGATAATCTCAAACCATGCAGAGCTTATTACTAATGTTCAGATAAAGGAACACCTGGGTAGCAGTGATCATAACATGATTTCATTTAATGTTAACTATAAGCAAGAAATACATACAGGAAATATTAAAACACTAAATTTTAAGAGAGCAAATTTTCCAAGGATGAGGGCTGCTCTCCAGGACTTGGACTGGGAGGGACTATTGGCACCGATGAACACAGAACAGAAATGGGAATTCTTCAAAAAGACTGTGTGGAACCTCACTGCAAAGTATGTTCCCATGGGCAATAAGTTTAAAAGGCTAAAAATAAAACCTATGTGGCTCACGGTCAAAGTTAAAAAAGCTATAAACAATAAGAAAGTAGCCTTTAAAAAATATAAAAATGAAGGAACACTAGTGTTGTTTAAATGTTACAAAGAATATAACAGGATATGTAAAAAGGAAATCAAGGATGCAAAAATTCAAAATGAACGACAGATTGCAAAAGATAGTAGGACAAACCCCAAAAAATTCTTCAAATATATTAATAGTAAAAAGGTGAAGTCCGAGCATATAGGCCCCTTACAAAATAATCTAGAGTGGGTGACTGGGGACAAAGAGAAGGCAAATGTATTAAATGCTTTCTTCAGCTCTGCGTATACAATGGAGCATGGGGGAGCTCATGTCCAAAATGGGGGTGGGAGTGACACAGCCCCAAATCCACAATGGCTCAAAAGTGATATGGTCCAGAAATATTTAGACAGAATAAAGGTGGATAAAGCACCTGGACCAGATGGCATCCACCCACGGATCCTAGGTGAGTTGAGCTCTGTCATTTCAAAGCCACTGTATCTAATATTTAGGGACTCATTAATGACAGGAATAGTACCACTGGATTGGCGCAGGGCCAATGTGGTGCCCATATTTAAAAAGGGAACAAAGTCTTTACCAAGTAACTATAGACCTGTTAGTCTAACTTCTATAGTTGGGAAGATACTGGAACGTTTAATAAAAGACCACATGGATGAGTTCTTGCTGGAAAAAAACATTTAAGCAGCAGACAGCATGGATTCATGAAAGACAGAAGTTGTCAGACAAACCTGATTTCCTTTTATGAAGAGGTAAGTCCTGATTTCCTTTTATGAAGAGGTAAGTACCCCAAGGTTCAGTGCTGGGACCCTTACTTTTCAATATATTTATAAATGATATTGGGTCTGAGATCAAAAGTAACATTTCTGTCTTTGCAGATGACACCAAGCTATGCAGTGGAATAACGTCCTTGCAGGATGTCGCCAATTTACAAGCCGACCTCAATGCTCTGTCTAATTGGGCGACTGAGTGGCAGATGAGGTTTAATGTTGATAAATGTAAAGTTATGCACTTAGGGACTAAGAATATGCATGCATCATACATGCTAGGGGGAGTACAACTGGGGGGATCTGTAATGGAGAAGGATCTGGGGGTCTTGGTAGATCATAAGCTCAATAATAACATGCAATGCCAAGCTGCGGTTTCCAAAGCGAGCAAAGTCCGTTCTTGTATTAAGAGAGGTATGGACTCCAGAGACAGAGATATAATTTTGCCCCTGTACATATCATTAGTAAGAACTCATCTGGAATATGCAGTTCAGTTTTGGGCACCAGTTCTCAAAAAGGATATCAGGGAACTGGAGAAAGTGCAGAGAAGGGCAACCAAACTGATAAGAGGCATGGAGGAGCTCAGCTATGAGGAAAGATTAGAGGAACTGAATTTATTCACTCTTGAGAAGAGGAGAATTAGGGGGGATATGATCAACATGTACAAATATATAAGAGGTCCATACAGTGGACTTGGTGTTGAGTTATTCACTTTACGGTCAACACTGAGGACAAGAGGGCACTCTTTACATCTAGAGGAAAAGAGATTTCACCTCCAAATACGGAAAGGTTTTTTCACAGTAAGAGCTGTGAAAATGTGGAACAGACTCCCTCCAGAGGTGGTTCTGGCCAGCTCAGTAGATTGCTTTAAGAAAGGCCTGGATACTTTCCTAAATGTACATAAAATAACTGAGTACTAAGATTCGTAGGTAAAGTTGATCCAGGGTAAATCCGATTGCCTCTCGGGGGATCAGGAAGGAATTTTTTCCCCTGCTGTAGCAAATTGGATCATGCTCTGCTGGGGTTTTTTGCCTTCCTCTGGATCAACTGTGGGTATGGAGTTGGGTGTATGGGATTGTACTGTGTTTTTTATTTTGTTTGTTTATTTTTTGTGGTTGAACTGGATGGACTTGTGTCTTTTTTCAGCCTGACTAACTATCTATGTAACTATGTAACTATGTAAGTGGACAATCCGCAACTTGTGGCAGGTGACGTGGCAAGTGGACAATCCACAACTTGTGGCAGGTGACGTGGCCAGGTGATTTGGCAAGTGGATAATCCACAACTTGTGGCAGGTGACGTGGCCAGGTGACATGGCCAGGTGACATGGCAAGTGGACAATCCACAACTTGTGGCAGGTGTCGTGGAGTGGCAAGTGGACAATACACAACTTGTGGCAGGTGATGTGGCCAGTTGACATGGCAGGTGACGTGGCCAGTGGACAATACACAACTTGTGGCAGGTGACATGGCCAGGTGACGTGGCAGGTGACGTGGCTAGGTGATGTGGCCAGGTGACATGGCAAGTGGACAATCCACAACTTGTGGCAGGTGACGTGGCAGGTGATGTGGCCAGAGGACAATTCACAACTTGTGGCAGGTGGCATGGCCAGGTGACATGGCAGGTGACGTGACAAGTGGGCAATTCACAACTTGTGGCAGGTGACGTGGCAAGTGGACAATCCGCAGCTTTTGGCAGGTGATGTGGCAAGTGACACGCTAAATACAAGTACACTTCTGCTCTCTCAGCTGCTACTCACTCTGGTCTCACAAAATGGCTGAAATGGTTTGTAACAGGAGTGACTTTTGGGCACAGATTGAGCCAGGAGATGGGGGACACATGTTGGATTGTTTTGGCGTGGACAGTGATCTACAGTATATTCCTTAATGCCTGCAAAGAATATTCTATGACTCATTTCTATGATTAGCCCTGGCTAGTGACATGCTAATTGAGTCTGCTTCTGAAAGACCTCTCATTGTGTGATGTTGCTTTGTGTGCTATTGATGATAGATGTGTTGTGACTCTAAAGGTCAGACGTTTGTGCAATGTGGATTGAGGGGAACTAATTGTGTGATGCTAACACTGTGAATTCTATGGATAATAGATGTGACTTGTCAAGCTATATGCGGAGCCAGGCTGTCTGGATAATGCATTCTGTTACAATTAGTAATTAGCTCAAAGAATGTGATTGAAGCCCCCCAAGGTGTGATGTGTGGGTGGGAAGTTGATTGTTACATCCATGCCTTGTACTGTATATAAGACTGAAAGTTACCATTAAAAGTTGTCTTCATTTTGGAACAAGTACAGAGCTGCGTGTCTCGTCTTGATTCTGGGGAAATGGGATGGATCGGATCCTGTTGGTTGGAGTGTCGATAAGCTGTCTTGGATGTGATGGAAGGTCGTAAACGGTGATGACCGTTACAATTGGTGGCTAGCAGCGGGATAATTCCATTGCTTAAAGGACAGCTACAAGGACTACTGGAGAACCGTGGCAGACCAGCCAGCAACCATAAGAAGATGGACGTGATCACAGAACTTGTCCAAATGGATGGAGCGGAAAGACCCAACTTAACGGAAAGGCCCAGCATAACAGACAGGACCCCGGAGGAGGCAAGCTTTGATCGGGCTGTCAAACTAAGACAGGCACACTATGGTCCTAACCCTCCACCGGAGATCATAGGCCGAGTTATAGCTGCTGTGGACGCAAATTGGCTACGGCAAAGACGTTCTGCAGCAGCAGAAGTCACAGCAGCACTAACTGAAAGGAGAAAGATACATTTTGCTGCTTTTAAGAACTTCATTGAAACTGAAGGGGAGATTGATGGGTACCTTGCTGATTTTGAACGGCAATGTGCCCTACACCGGGTGCCCACAGAGGAATGGGTTACCATTTTGTCTGGAAAATTGTCCGGCCGGGCCAGTGAAGCGTTCAGGGCCATCCCAGACAAGGATATTATGAACTATGGACTGGTAAAAGAAGCACTTTTGGCCAGGTATGCCGTCACACCGGAGGCATACCGGAGGCGGTTCCGAGAGACGAGCAAGCAGACTGGAGACTCATATGCCGAGTGGGCATGCCGCCTACACCGCACAGCATCCCACTGGGTCGATGGATGCCAAGCAGAATCCGGGGAAGAGGTGCTGCAGGTGTTCCTGCTGGAGCACTTCTTTGACAAACTGTCCCGGGAAGTCAGAGAATGGGTCCGGGACAGAAACACTTTCTCCTTGTCTAAAGCAGCTCGCCTGGCGGACGAATACACAGACGCCCGCAAACTGGACAACAAGACCACAGCTCGGGTGGATTATCGATCAGTGGCCCCCCCGCCGGCTATTGCCTACAAACCCCAGTCGGACCATCCTACAACACCACCTCCAGCGGCCACTTATCCTCAGAAGCCTAGGTTCAACTCCCAGAACAACTCACAGCCCATCAGGTGTTTTGGGTGTAAACAGCTAGGACACAGAAAGCTAGACTGTCCATTGAATCCACCCAGGCAGTCACAGTCATGGAGACAGCCAGAAAGGGGGAACCCCCACACATCCATGCCTGCGGCCCACTGCGTTGAGGAGTAGGAACATTGGGGTGTTCTGCACGAGGCAGATCCGATACAAGCAGCTAACCAGGACAACAGGCAGCAACACAGGCAGACTGTCTGGGTCAATGGAAAGGTAGCCAAAGGGCTACGTGATACTGGAGCCATGATGACCCTGCTACAGAAGAAACTCATCCCAGAGAGCCAGCACACCGGAGACACCGTAGCCGTAAGAGTAGCCCCAACCCGCGTCGCTGGAACCAACTCGCTTGCTGCTGAGACCTGGGTAAGACTACCTTCCCCGACATGTACTGTAGATCCGGCACAATATCACAGTCTAAAATGGGAATGTGACAAGTTGGCCAGTGAGAAATCAGAGATGCAACGACACTACGTCATGTATTATGAGATGTCCCGTGGCTTGAACATTGAAATGCACAAACAGGCTAAAATTGTCAAAAGATTAAATGGAATTTGCATCCAGGTGGTGCCTTATCTGTCCCAAGAGCATCAGCAACAGGTTTTGGGAGCCATTGAGAGAGAAAAGCAAGTGACTGTTCCAGAACTGAATTCCATTATTCACCTTCACCATCAGCTACCGACCTGGTAAGCCAAATTGCAATGCTGATGGTTTATCCCGGCAAACAGACGTCATCCCGGCCTCCTAGTTCCGGACATCCCCAAGTTGACCCGAAAAGGGTCAAGCCGGGTCTGCCGGAGTGTTCCACAAGGAGGGAGCCATGTAACAGGAGTGACTTTTGGGCACAGATTGAGCCAGGAGATGGGGGACACATGTTGGATTGTTTTGGCGTGGACAGTGATTCCTTAATGCCTGCAAAGAATATTCTATGACTCATTTCTATGATTAGCCCTGGCTAGTGACATGCTAATTGAGTCTGCTTCTGAAAGACCTCTCATTGTGTGATGCTGCTTTGTGTGCTATTGATGATAGATGTGTTGTGACTCTAAAGGTCAGACATCTGTGCAATGTGGATTAAGGGGAACTAATTGTGTGATGCTAACACTGTGAATTCTATGGATAATAGATGTGACTTGTCAAGCTATATGCGGAGCCAGGCTGTCTGGATAATGCATTCTGTTACAATTAGTAATTAGCTCAAAGAATGTGATTGAAGCCCCCCAAGGTGTGATGTGTGGGTGGGGAGTTGATTGTTCCTTTCATGCCTTGTACTGTATATAAGACTGAAAGTTACCATTAAAAGTTGTCTTACATTTTGAAACCAGAGAACACGGAGCAAGTCTCGTTATTCTGGGAAATGGGATGCCTGCTGGTTTGTCTGTGTGTCAGATGATGGAAGGTTGTAAACGGCGGTGACCATTACATGGTTAAATTAGACTGTTTTTTGAGCTTAGGGAGGGTCTTATGATGTTTCCTAACTAAACGCTTATAAATGCAAACGCGGTAAAACGCAGCGAAATTCGCAGCAAAACAGGCATTTTTAAACGCCGGTTTTAGCCTTTAAAAACGTGTGTTTAGCAGAGTTTGCACTGGCGTCCCGTGTGCATGGGGCCTTACAGTCACCAAACTTTCAGTACTAAATGATAGTTTACTTCAAAATGCAATGTCATTTTCAGTGGAACCTGGAAAGTCATTTCAATGGCAAGCATGCAGACTTGGACTGGCCTGCCAGAAGACCAGATGATCCTCAGGTGAGCTTCTGCTGCCTACAAATACAGCACCATTGCCACAATTCATAATTGGCAGCATACTTAGCTGTTGCCCAGGTACCCAATTACGGTACGCAATTTCAAGCTGACATGCTGGTTGTCTAATGCCTATTTGATATTAAAAAGTGATCCTAGTGTGATGTTACAAATCATTGTTAGTAATCATTGTTCACACTGGAGCCAGTCACTTTCGGGGTAAAGCGCTGCTCATTTTAGCGGCGTTTTGCCGCTGTTTAACCACTTCAATATAGGGCATTTCCACGCGCCTTCCTGCCCAGACCAATTTTTTGTATTCAGCGCTGTCGCATTTTGAATGACAATTGCGCGGTTATGCAACACTGTACCCAAATGTAATGTTTATGGGTTTTTGTTCCCCACAAATAGAGCTTTCGTTTGGTGGTATTTGATCACCTCTGCGGTTTTAATTTTTTTTGCGCTATAAACAAAAGAAGAGTGACAATTTTGAAAAAAAAAACACAGTATTTTTTACTCTTTGATTTAATAAATACCACAATTTTTTCCTCAGTTTAGGCCGTTATGTATTCTTCTACACATTTTTTTTGTGACCAACATATTGGACTTTTTTGACAAGTTTTTGGGACCATTCACATTTATACAGCGATTAGTGCTATAAAACTGCACTGATTACTGTGTAAATGTGACTGGCAGGGAAGGGGTTAACACTAGGGGCGATCAAGGGGTTAAATATGTTCCCTAGGGAGTGATTCTAGCTGTAAGCGGAGGGGACTCACAAGGGGAGGAGACCAATGTGTGTTCCTCTGTACTGGGAACACACATCGGTCTCCTCTCCTCTGACAGGATGTGGATCTGTGTGTTTACACACACAGATCCACAGTCCTGCTGTGATCGCGGGTCCCCGGCGGACATCGCGCATTCCGGGCACACGCACCGGGTCCCAAGTGATGCAGCGGGTGTGCGCGCGCCCCCTAGATGGCTGGGAAACCCAGGACGTCATATGACATCCACCAGGAGGAAAAGAGGGTTCCTGCCGACATTATTTTACAATAACTCTGTAAGGAAGTGGTTAAGCGGCGCTAGCGGGCGCTATTAACCCCAAAGAAGGAGTTAAAAACGTGCAAGTTGCAGTGCTTTGTAAGCACATTTCATTCGCTTCGGAAACGCGCTGCCCATTCATTGCAATGGATTGGTGCGTTTTGGGAGCGATGTATACAGCGCTCCCGAATCACCCCAAAGATGCTGCTTGCCCAGGTGTGAAAGCACCCATTGCAATGAATGGGAGGCAGTTTTTGGGCGCTTTACAGGCACTATATTTAGAGATGAAATGTCAGAAAACCTAAGTGTAAAAAGGGGTCTTAGCGATGCTACAGAGGATGTAATCATACTGCAAATATAATCAAATACAGTTTACAAAGAACAGTAATACACATTTTTACAAGGGTGAACCTTGTGCAAATGTTTGCCTTTAGCTAATCTTTACAGTTGTTATTCACGGGTACAGTTTACTGCATTTGAAAAACAAAATAGGCATCATTCACTCATGTGATGGTGTTCATGAAAAATTCCTTTTATTATTGTCACAAGGGTGATAGTCATTTTTTTATGCTCTGTTATTATTTGCACTAAGAGCAGAAGCTGCTGTAATGTTGTAATCAGCCCGTATAAGATTATTTATTAATGAGCTGGTTTCTTTATATGCAGATTTTCTATGCAAATGTAAATTATTTAAAAGATGCAACCCTGTAGGTTTCAGCCATCAACTGCCAATGAATTATATCCTCTGTTATTGTTTTAGTGATGCTTTAACATAATGAAAAATAAAGTGGTCTTTGTATTGATAGTTAGATATGAAAAAGTGAGATGTGAAGATGTTTTACAATGCTTCAGTAATGTTATTGAAATTCTTTCCTCGACAAAAGCTGTAGGAATTTGGAAAAGTGACTGTGTTGCAAGATATTAGATATGTCCTCTTTTATGTATTGTATATATAATAACATCTCAAAGGCAAGTATGTAAGTTGTTTTGGGTTTATTAGCACAAATATGAATATTGTTTCACAGTGTTAATATTTCAATTAAAATACAAAGTACATATTAATGTAAGAAAGTGATCTGGCTATCAATAAGTTATCTGGCAGAATCACACTATTAGATTATATGGACTATCTCAGTGTGCTACAGCTCCTAAACATATTTAGTAAACAATGTGGCTGATGATAGCACCTAAATAGTGAAATTAAAATCGTGTAGCTGCCCCTTTAAGAGAGTGTGGACTCTAGTGGTATAGTAAACAAAGGTAAAGGTGTTGGCGCTACAAAACAACACATATATGGTGATTCAACACATAAAATAGTGCATGATAAACCATGTGCATATTCAAATAGCAAACTGATTAAAGTCCATTGTTACAATCCCATCACCATACAAACATATAAGAATTCTTCTGATTTGATGTATCCTCAAATAAGTGCTTCACCACGAGTGCCCATGAGGTAGATGGCAACTTACCAAAGGGGTTTGACTACTTTTAAAGCTTTATGGTGTAGTATGTTTTTATTATATAGGTTGTGCTCACATGTGACTGTACCAATCCTGGCACTAAGGTGGCGGATAGGTATACCAGGCTCCCCTGCAATGAGCGATCCACTCCTCATTCTGGATATACTAGTTAAATGTCACATATAGGACCTAGAAATGATGAATCCCCGATCTGATGTACATTTCACCGTACCACTTCCTGATGACGCCAGTACAGTGAAACATATGTCGGAGCGGGAATTCTTAATTTCTGGGTCCCATATGTGATATTCAACTAGTATATCCAGAATGTGGCATGGATCGCATGCCACGGGGAGCCTGGTATACCTACCTGCACATGCTGTACACACCTTAGTGCCAGTCACATGTGAGCGCACACTAAATAATAATTTTAAAATGCATTTTTAATAAAAACGTACGACACCATAAAGCTCTTCTTTGTGTCCCTGGTAACCAAACACATCCACATCCCCAGCCTTTGTCAGAGGGAGTTCCAAAGTGGAGTTCCAAAGTGGAGAGATGTACAAGCAGAATGTTTCCAAAAAAAGTGCATTTTGACCTACCCTAAAAGTAGTCAAACACCTTTGGTGAGTTGCCATCTACGTCCTGAGCACTCGTGGTAAAGCACTTATTTAGTTGTTTAGGCCAATATGTATTCTTCTACAGATTTTTGTAAAAAACAAATCGCAATAAGCGTATATTGATTGGTTTGTGCAAAAGTTATAGGCCCGGATTCACGTACAAGTTACTCTGACTCTGAGTCCGAGACGTTGTATCTATGCGCCTGATTCTTAGAATCAGTTACGCATAGATTTGTATTAGATCCGACCGGCGTAAGTCTCTTACGCCGTCGTATCTTAACTGCATATTTACGCTGGCCACTAGGGGCGTGTACGCTGATTTACGCCTAGAAATATGTAAATCAGCTAGATACGCCAATTCACAAACGTACGCCCGGCCGACGCAGCACAGATACGCCGTTTAAGTTAGGCTTTTCCCGGCGTACAGTTACCCCTGCTATATGAGGCGTAGATGAGGCGTACCAATGTTAAGTATGGACGTCGTTCTCGCATCAAATTTTGAAAATGTTACGTCGTTTGCGTAAGTCGTTCGCGAATAGGGCTGGGCGTCATTTACGTTCATGTCGAAAGCATTGGCTTCTTGCTGGTTAATTTGGAGCATGCGCACTGGCATACTTTCACGGACGGCGCATGCGCCGTTCGTAAAAAGCGGCATTTACGTCGGGTCACATTAAATTTACATAACACACGCCCACATCTACCACATTTGAATTAGGCGGGCTTACGCCGGCCTATTTACGCTACGCCGCCGCAACTTTGGTTTGAGTGACAGGCACTTGCCTGTCAAAGTTGCGGAGGCGTAACGTAAATAGGATACGTTACGCCCGCACAAAGATACGTGATTCTACGTGAATCCGGGCCATAGAGTCTACAAAAAATTGATATATCTATGGCATTTTTATTATTATTATTTTTTTTAATAGTAATGGCAGTGATCAGCGATTTTTAGTGGAACTGTGACATTGCGGCAAAATGATCGGACACGTTTGACACTTTTTTGGGACCATTGAAATTTATACAGTGATCAGAGCTAAAAATAGCCACTGATTACTGTCTAAATGTCACTGGCAGGGAAGGGGTTAACACTAGGGGGCGATCAAGGGGTTAAGTGTTCCCTAGGGAGGTGTTTCTTACTGTGGGGGAGTGGACTGACTGGGAGTAGAGTGAGATTGCTGTTCCTGATCTCTGACAGAACAGGGATCTGTCTGTTTACATTGAAAGATACCCGTTCTGGCTCTCTGAGGAGCGTGGGTCGTGGGTTGCCGGCGGACATCACAGACTCTGGCCACCACACCAGCTCCTGTGTTGCTCACTATAGATCTTAAAAGGGACCGACGTACACCTATGTCGATTCGCACAGCCTGTCCATCCTGCCACAGTATAATGACGGCGGCTGGTCAGCAAGCAGTTAAGGAAGCATACCAGAATGATGACCCCTTCTATCTTATCCAAATTTAAATTTGATATAATGACAGGTATTCTATAATACTTGATCAGGAGATTGTCTCACTAGAATAAAGTCCACTTGATATTTATGAATATATTGGGTAATACAATTATAGAGGCTAAGTTTGAGATTAATATTTTTGGGGCTCGGGGGTTCCTCAAGGACCATAGCTGAGGAGCACTTGTTTAATAGCTTGTTTAATAGCTACTTTAATTTGGTCAATAGAAATGTCTTTTTCTTCCACTTTAATTTTATAAAGTTGCTGTAATTTGGGCATAGAGAGGTCTTTAATACATTTCAAAACATATCTTTTGTTTGGTTACCAGGGATACTACAAAGGTTGAAATAGAAGGCAAAAAAATCCCTAAGCACAAAATGGGAATTCTGAGTGATGTGTGCAGAAAAGCATTTAATTTGGGGGATGGCTTTACATCACATTTTTGAAGTAGTAAAATGTTGTATCACGTTAGCAACCAATTAAGGCCCCTTTCACACGGGCTGTCTGATCAGGTCCACCCTTCAGTTTTTCAGGCAGACCTGTTTGGACACTCCATTTATCTCTATGGAGCGGCGGATGTCAGTGGTAACATGTTTGTTGACACCAGGGGTCAAGTCCTGGGGAAAAAAGTGTGGGAACTCCCACCCAAGATCCACTCCCCCACCAAAAAAAGATAAAAAATGATACGCTCATATGCATAATTACTAAACCGCATGTTTTGTTTTTTTCGATTCACTGTACATTAGTAATCCTTTATGTTACTGCCCACTTCCTTTATATGGATTAATCGAGTAGTGTGCGGGTATTCCGTCACTTCCTCGATGCCGCAATGTCTCCTGGGAGCTTTTGTCATTGTTCCCAGGAGACATCGCGGAGGTCTGCCTCGAGTAATCGCGGGATTTAGAAAGAACTTTAAGCAAGTGACGGAATACCCACACACTACCCGATGAATCCATATACATGAAGTGGCCAGTAACATAAAGGATTACTTATGCCTCGTACACACGATCATTTTTCGGCATGAAAAAAACGAAGTTTTTCGACATGTAGAAAAAACGAAGTTTTTCCAACTTCATCATTAAAACGATGTTGCCCACACACCATCGTTTTTTAAAAATGCTCTAGCAAAGCGTGGTGACGTACAACACGTACGACGGCACTATAAAGGGGAAGTTCCATGCGGATGACGCCACCCTTTGGGCTGCTTTATCTGATTCCGTGTTAGTAAAAGACGATTTGCGCTTTTCTGTCTGTTACAGTGTGATGAATGTGCTTACTCCATTATGAACGGTAGTTTTACCAGAACGAGCGCTCCCGTCTCATAACTTGCTTCTGAGCATGCGCGGGTTTTCAATGTTGTTTTAGCCCACACACGATCATTTTTTACAACCCGAAAAACGACATTGTTTAAAACGTTGTTAAAAAATGCAGCATGCTCGAAAAAAATGTTTGTCGTTTTTCAGAGGCCGAAAAATGATATGAAGCCCACACACGATAATTTTAAATAAAAATTTTTTAAAACAAAGTTTTAAACGCCGAAAAATGATCGTGTGTACGCAGCATTAGGTTCGCCTGCCCCTGACAGTGACTCGCGCTGGGCATCGCCACTTAGTGAAGGATTGGCTCGGGCGGCTCGGCTGCTCTAGTCCTGCAAAGGGAACTGCGTTCCTGCTGTGAAAAAAGTGCAGGGACTCTGTTCCCACGCGTTCCCGCAGGACTTGAGCCCTGGTTGACACTCGCTGCTATCAGATCTATCCTCTCCGTCAAAACCAGATGAATGTAAGTCCTATTTCCCATCCATCTGGTGGATGGAATCGGATGGGATTGGATGAAAACAGACAAGAGGTCCATTTTCATCAGATCTCCCTATAGAGGAGAGAGGGACTCTGTCTGTTTCTGCTCTGGACAGTAAGCAGAGACAGGCCTGTAATCCGCCTGCTCAGCGGGGATCAGTGGAGCGATCCCCCGCTGAGCAAGCAGATTCCGCAGAATGGAGGCGTCTGTGTGAAAGGTGCCACATGCAGAAAGTTTAGAGTTTAGGTATTTAAAACATGTTCTATTTTTTTACACCGATAGAAATAAAACCGATCCGTTTGTCCGATGAAAACAGTCCATCGGTCGGTTTTCAGCGGACAAACTGATCATATGTACAGGGCCTAAGAATCAGCAAAGTAACCATATTATTTGCTTGTACGAAATTACAAGGCATATACACAAATGCTAGAAGTCTGTTTAATAAAATGGAAGAACTAGAACTCGAGGATGTGGGGGATTTTGACTTTGTGGGAATTTTAGAAACCTGGTTTGACAGCTCACATGACTGGCTTGCAACTGTCCAGGGGTACCCCCCCCCCCCGTATGAGAGGGACAAGTTATGTAGAAAAGAGGAAGGGTTGTGTCTTTATATCAAAAGCAATTTGATAGTGAATATGAGGGATTTCATTGCTAAGGGGGCTAGTGATAAGATGGAGTCTTTAGAGCTGAATCTTCAGTGGGGCAAAACAAACAGTAAAATAATTGTGGGTATATGTTATAGACCGCCTAATGTTAAGGATGAGCAGATTCCGCAGAATGGAGGCGTCCGTGTGAAAGGTGCCACATGCAGAAAGTTTAGAGTTTAGGTATTGCCCCTTATTGTCCATTTGGTCGAAGTGTGCAGATGTGGACAAAGTTAGGGAGAAGGGTTGTGTCTTTATATCAAAAGCAATTTGATAGTGAATATGAGGGATTTCATTGCTAAGGGGGCTAATGAAAAGATGGAGTCTTTAGAGCTGAATCTTCAGTGGGGCAAAACAAACAGTAAGATAATTGTGGGTATATGTTATTGACCGCCTAATGTTAAGGATGAGACCCATCTCCCTTCACAGTCAGAGTTGGCAGGGAGGCAGGGCAATGTTATAATCATGGGAGACTTCAGCTATCCTGATATTGATTGGGCAGCTGGAACTGCGCATTCCACTTAGACTTATCATTCCTTGAATGCTCTGCAGGATCTACTAATTATAACTAACACAGAGCTGATTGTAGTTGTGGAAGTAGCTTAGGAAACAGTGATCGCAGAGTTGTTATGTTTGCCTTAAAACATAGGAATCAAAGACAAGAGGGAAGGAAACAAAATTCTTGCAACATAGAATTGGTCTCAAGTGACAGGGAGAAGGCAACTTCTTCTCCTCAGTTTATACACATGAAAGAAAGAGATATAATGAAAAAGAAATGAATGTTAATAACAGTATATTGAATGTACCCGTGTGGCTGACACAAAACAGTGTTAAGAAATTAATAAAATTATTGTTAAAAAAATACCAGGACCAGATGGCTCATATCCAAGTGTTCTCAAAGAACTTAGCCATGTTATATCTAGACCTAAAGGACAGTTTGCTGACTGGAATAGTACCAACAGATCGGCAAACCAATATTTAAAAAACAGGCTGGTATATATATCAGGAAACTACAGACCAGTCAGTCTAACATCAATATTAAACTATTGTTACTAAGATAGATTTATGACAGACCGTTGTTTGCAAATCAACCTTTTAACATGGGAAGGTAAGCTGTAATTTGGATGAAGGAAGGCCTGTAAATGCAGTGTATCAAGATTTTGTTAAGGCTTTAAATACAGTACCCCCAACAAAAACAAATTTACAAATTAAGGTCTTCTGGCATTGATGATATTGTATGTACCCGGATAGAAAACTGATTACAAGAGAATATCCAGAGGGTGGTGATTAATGGCATGTTTTCTAAATGGTCTAGAGTTGTGAGCGGTGTACCCCAAGACTCTGTCTTGGGATCTATCCTGTTTTACTTATTGATAAACAATATAGAATTTGGAATAAATAGTTCTCAGTGTTTTCTGGTGATACAAGGCCAACCAGGGCAATAACTTCACAACAGGATCTGGGTAGCTATATGGCAGTTGAAAAATGTAATATAATGCAATTGATAGCTAAAAATATGAATAAATATTATTGCAATATTTAAATCTTTAAATAGGGGCACTAGGATTGGGAGGTTATTAATTAACCTAAGGTCTCTGAAGAAAATACATGGCTACTCAATAAAGTTGGATGAGGGGTGGTTCAATCTTAAACTGTGTAAGAGGTTCTGTACTGTTAGAATGGTAAGGATTTGAAACTCTGTTCCACAGTTGGTGGTGTCAGCGAGGAGTGTAGATAAATTCAAAAACCTTCTAGATGTGTTTACTAGCAAATGTAATCTACAGGAATGAGGAAGATGTAAGTGGCATAAGCTCACACACAAATGCTCAACATCAGTGTCTAGGGGTAAACACAACTCAGATTTAAGGGATACAAACATCCATCCAATACTTGTGCTGTTGTGGAAGCCAACTGAATTTATAGTTGGAGAAAAAGTAACAAACAGAGACAGAAAAGAACACTAAGTTCTGAAATACAATGTTATATGCTGTCTCTACTAGAGCTACGTCTCTGTGTCTTTAGAGAACTATGGTAATAATGATGCCATAATAAACATAAGACATCAAACCCATATATCAAATGTTCTTGTTTATCAACTGATTCAATTACCAACTTAATTAGAAACTGATGAAAATGTAAATTAATTAAAAAACAGGTGTTTTCAAAGATGGTAATATTGTCCACTTGAATGAAAAACACTGGTAAAACACAAATCGACATAAGCAAGGAAGGGAGACTCTCCAGACCATACACTAGGTGTTACTGAGGTGTTATGTTGAGCTAGGGGATAGGGGATATGGCACTGCACTTTCAGAGAGGAATGGATGGTGCGGCAACTGAAGGAATATGCTCTCACAGAAACTGGAAATTATGCCATCTTCACTAGTCACAGCTTCCAGGTGAGGAGGAGCATCTACTCATCTCCAGGACGTTTTAAGGCATCTACCTCTTTGTCAAGACCTGGAGCAAAGACGAGGAAGGGAATAAAATAGAACAAAAAGAAAGCAAAAAGGGGAGAGAAAAGCACCAAGCCAATCCTTTATACAGCCTAAAAGTATAAAACAACACTAAAAACTTGCGTGAAAAATGTTGGAGCACTTGCAGAGTGCTAGAGCGGGTGGGAGCTTCCACATGCAGTGTCACAGGAGCACAGGAGAACTGACAAAAAGTCTCTATTGAGGGATCCACGAGCTCCGTGTGTTAGCCGCTACTGGAGCCTTGATAAGGCTCATGGAGATGTCGGCTGTGTGACTCTGGGTGGGAGTGGTCCAGGGCTGCAAACTGGGGAACCG